>NW_021134731.1:0-55625 GCF_004193835.3 Ostrinia furnacalis
TATATTGCATTATTGCGAGCCATAGTACAGTTGATGTTGCACGGAAAATATTCGCTAAAAATTCCACTTTCGTTTGTAATTTATTTTTTGGTGGATAATGCGTTTATGTAAGTCATAATATATCACCTAAATAAATATGGCGAGTATTGAAATCAACACCCTGTATACGGCCCCTGAAAATATGAATGCAAAAGAAAATCTCTAACATAGAAATTTTTTTACTCGAAGTGCTCGGCGTTTACTACTTCAAATTATTCGTTCTTCTGAAAGCACATCCGGCGATACTTAGAAGTCGACAAAATTTACTCTTCGGTCTTACGAGGTTAATGGTGAATATACAGGGTGTTAGGTAAATGGGTATATGAGCCGACACTAGCCCATGTTAACATGGGCATATAAATGGTATGGTGAAGTCAGAAATTTAATATCATCATTTAATTTTTTTATTTTCATACAAAATAAATTTCATAAAATCGATTTGTATGAAAAATAAAATAATTAAAATGAAGATATCAATTTTCTGACTTCACCATACCATTTATATGACTATGTTAATATGGGCTAGTGTCGGCTCATATACCCATTTACCTAACACCCTGTATAATAAGTGGCAGAGCGAGCTCCGTGAATGGATCCTCCGAGTAAATATTTTCAAAGAATCCTAGTGCATTGTTCACCAAGACTAAACAAGTGGACCTAATAAAAGCGTGTTAAAACGTGACGATAGCTGAAAGGCGAAGGTGTCGGACAGGCCGACTTATGATCACCGATCCGAAGAATGGGGGTTCGATTCCTGCCGCCGCTTGGCTATTGTGGTGAAGTCACTCGTAACACAAACTCAATTGTTTTGAAAAAAACCTAAAACCTGCGACCATTACACCAAACGGCTGATAAGTCACCAAATATGTAATCAATATTATTTTATTTCGCAGGTGGACATCTGGTCACTAGGCATCACATTAATCGAGTTCGCGCAAATGGAGCCGCCCAACCACGAGATGACGCCGATGCGAGTGCTGCTCAAGATCCAGAAGAGCGAGCCGCCCGCCCTCGACGCGCCCTCGCGCTGGTCGCGCCACTTCAACGACTTCATAGCCAAGGCGCTCGTCAAGGTAACCGCCCTACACCGCCCTACGTCGAGCTAGAGCGAGCCGCCCGCCCAAGACGGGCCCTCGCGCTGGTCGCGCCACTTCAGCGACTTCATAGCCAAGGCGCTCGTCAAGGTAACCGCCCTACACCGCNGAGCCGCCCGCCCTCGACGCGCCCTCGCGCTGGTCGCGGCACTTCAACGACTTCATAGCCAAGGCGCTCGTCAAGATAACCGCCCTACACCGCCCTACGTCGAGCTAGAGCGAGCCGCCCTACGTCGTAGGAATATAGAATGACTCCCACTGACTCCCACTCTTTCTATGGAAGTCGTAAGAGGCGTCAAGTACGCGAATATCAGGCCTCTCCAACCGTCTGGCTAGCGTGGTAGGCCAAATCATCCAATGAGGGCTATCGTTTTAGCGCTCACCAATTAGCGCCACTGTAGAGTAAGGTCCTGTCACTTGCTAGTAGCGAAGACAGTGGCACCAACTGGTGAGCGCTAAAGTGGTAGGAGGACTATCGCATTTGCACTCATCAAGATGGCGCCACTGTAGAGTAAGGTCCTGTCAATCGCCAGGGGTGCCAACTGTTAAGTATAAAAACGATAGCCCTCATTGCCAATGTGGTGGCACTTGGGAATGAGTGAGAAGTGAGTATGGTCCTATTTACTCTGGTAGACTACCCTCTGCCTTCTTCAGTGTATGACTAGTAAAGTAGAGTGTCGACCTTGTAGTGTATTAAGCACTACGAATAACACTCGCTTTTCCCATAGTGTACAAGGATTTCAATAAACGGGGTTTGGATAACCAATCAGATTTAGAACCACAAATGAGCGAAGAGGTGATTAGAAATAACGAAATCCGATTGGTTGTTCAAACACATCTTCTTTCTTCTTCGCTTTGGCGGAGACTGGGCCTAAATCACAGTCCCCCTTATTACAAAAAGTTAGTCTCAGTTTGAACCCTGGTTTAAATTGACATTTAGTATGGAAATGTCATTTTAAACAAGAGTTCGTCCCGGGTTTAATTTTTTTGTAATAAGGCCCAGTAAGTCTTGATTATTCACATCACCCTAATCGCCCAACATTGCAACTTTCTTCATTGAAGATTACATTACCTGATGATGATGAACCAACATAAATAAATCAACTGTTCCTCTCTTCCCCAGGACCCAGAAAAGCGGCCGACAGCGGTAGAACTACTAGCGCATCCGTTCGTCTCAGGAGCTCTCGACGCGAAGCCGCTGCGAGACTTATTGCTCGAGTACCGCGCGGAGGTTGTCGAGGAAGAGCTGCTCGACGACGATTCAGAGGTCGGTGTTGTGATTGTTTTAACGCTTTCACCTAACGCGATTTTAATGTTTTACTCGTAGGAACAGCTGAGAACGGTGGAGCTACTTATACTCAATGCAGACGGTGCAATAAAATGTGAAAATGAGGCAGCCGCTCATCATATTGTTCTCTCTTGCACTAACACTGTGTGACGTCACACTGACGTAGAGATGCAGTTCGTTTTACAGTTCATCGATGTCTTATTAATATTCGACTTGAAGGTCGGTGCTAGGTTTGGGATCGTATATGACGTCACAGAAGGAGCTGCGAGACATATTACTGGAGTACCGCGCGGAGTTGCTCAACTTTGGAAGTCGGTGCTGGTGTTAGGATTGTTTTAACGCAGTCACCTAACGCTGTTGGACTAAGTTATCCTTTGATGTCGTGTTATTTTATTTCTATTTTTATTAATGTCAGCAAAAAGTTTTATATTTTCTCTCATAAAATTTTAAAATTGTGTCTCATCAATTTTATTGTAACATACAAAATCTGCTTTTATTTATATTATCTAACTAAAATATTAATAATATGTACATATTTATCTAACTAACATATACCACGTGTCCGCTTCCGCACGCTTACTAACCATGGATAGACCAAATCGAGGAAGGGAAAGGGGCGCCCCAACAAGGAACAGTACCAGAGAATTGGTTAGTATTTAAGGTAACACTTAGGCCCGATTCGACCACACTTTTATCCGAGAATAACTCCTGGTATAACTGACACATTGACAGATTCAGTATGGGAAATATGTCAAAACTGACCATTTATTCTGAGATTAATATTTACTTTTGTTTGGTCCAATCCACCCGAGGCGTAAGGTAACCACAGGCTTTAAAAAAACTGGGATTCTAACTAAACAGACAAGAAAAAAATTTATACAGAGTGGGCCAAAAATTTTTGCCAATAGCAACGCTTGATTTCTCGAAAATGCTTCAAGGTAGGGACGCGTGATTGATGGGAAATTGTGTATAATTTCATTATTTTGTAGCTACTATAGACATGAAACGACATCGTACTATATGTGTATTTTTTTACTAAAGATTGCACAGTTTCCCATCACTCGCGCGTCCCTCGCTCGAACCATTGTCGAGAAATCAAGATTTTATAAAAAAAATTGACCCACCCTGTATTAACAGAAGCCAAAACTTGCTGGGAATTCTCCTGTATTATTTCATGTAGTCCTTATGGTCTCGGACTGGCTAACTCGAGATTCGAGAAACGCTGGTTCGCTCTCGAACTCGTCTTAACACAAGCACTTAGCTTAGCTAGATTCATCATCAAGCATCTTAGATGATGATGAAGCTATCAACCGTGCGATGTGGAAGTCATTGGGAGAGGCCTATGTTCAGCAGTGGATGTCCTGTGGCTGAAATGATGATGAATGATGATGATGATGACCATGAACGTTGACTGCAGTGATTTTCGTTAATGTTACGTGTTGATTTACATTGCTTGCGAACCGGACCGGCAGCCGCGAGAGCCTCCGCCTGCGTCGAAGGTATCACACACACACACACACACAATATGGCACAAGTACACCATGCGGGAAATTGATAGAGACGTGTAAACACGCACTTTGGCTAGTTTCGCCGTGCGTCGTCCATTCCCCTCGATCGGGCCCACTGGAGTGAGCCCGCCGTAGGCTGGACTTTGGTCCAACACCGCGGTGGGCAACCCTCTAGTTGGGTTCGCCACTGATCGGGCGCCTTATGCGCTCGATACAGCCCGATCGCGAACGTCGGTCTGCGAAGGACCGCACGCGCACCGGCGATCGCCAAACGGCTAGAGTACCTTCTGTACTCGCTACTCTGCCCGGTGAAGCTGGAAAAGCTCCTGAAGCTACCAGCGCGCGTCCCTTAAAAAAAAAGGGTCGTCCATACTACAGTGCGGGCTCGAGTTCCATCTCGGTCCATTTTCCGCATTGTGTACTTGCGCCAACATACTAACTAATAATTAACAGTATCAAAAAGCAACAATAGTCGAACGGTGAAGGTATTGGACTGGCCGACTCAAGATCCGAGGAACGCTGGTTCGAACTCGCCGCCGCTCGATTATTGTGGTGAATCCACTCGCAGAAGCTATCAGCATATATTGTAAATGTATTGTTTTATATTTTGTAAATTGTATTCCACTAAAACCATAAATTGTACAAAAATGCACAGTTCTTTTACTGTAAAAAGTTGTAATATCCTACCATGTCCAGCAGGTGTTTTCTATAAGCTGATGATGACGATAAAAAAGACTATTCCCACCTCTCGTTCCCACCGCTGCAACGGGTCTGACGGAGAATGAGCACTTCGTTAAATGCGCACTTTTCTGTATTAAAATAAAGGCTGAAGAGTTAGTTGGTATAATATTAGAATGGAAATGCCCATTTTGCGAAGTGACCATTCTACGTTAGAGCGCTTTCACATTATGGCGTCAGAAGCGCGACAGCAGCGCGGCAGCGGCGTTTTTATAATGTGAAGCCATGCATCCGCATTCGGCTAAGAACTCATGGCGCGATTTTCACCCGCGCCCGCGGCGGTTCCGGGCCCGCAGCTTCTGTACAATGCAGATACTTATGTAAAAACTAATCTATACAGTGTGTCCGGGCTTGTAGTGATCAAACTTTAAGGGCGTAATCTATGGACAATTTTATCGATGAAAATACTTCAAATTTGGGGCTTGACCCATTTCTCGCAAAATTACGAGGATTTAAGTTTTTAATTTTTAGTTTTCACCTCTTCCTTCAAAAACAAGTGAAAGCGTGGGTAGCTTAACACTAATAAGCAAAAATTTTATATCATGCGATAGCCAATAAAATTATCTATTAGCAGAAGTAGAAAACAGATACAAGTTTCATACATTTTAAGGGAGTAAGAATGGATTTAATTAGAAAAAAACATGACTTTTTTCACTTCTTTTTCAGTTATTTTCCAACACAAGAAAAACCAGGTCGTTAAGGTATGTTTTATTTGCATTGTATTATTAGTATTTGAGCTATTCTACAAAACGAATGTAAATTTATTAGTCTACGTCTATTAGTTTCGACGTAATTGTTGAACAAAGATACCCCTTCCCAGCGGTTTCCATAGCGCACGCGACATGCGAAAATGCACTGCCTGAAAGAATCACACAACCTATTCCGATTACTATGGAAACCGCTGGGAAGGGGTATCTTTGTTCAACAATTACGTCGAAACTAATAGACGTAGACTAATAAATTTACATTCGTTTTGTAGAATAGCTCAAATACTAATAATACAATGCAAATAAAACATACCTTAACGACCTGGTTTTTCTTGTGTTGGAAAATAACTGAAAAAGAAGTGAAAAAAGTCATGTTTTTTTCTAATTAAATCCATTCTTACTCCCTTAAAATGTATGAAACTTGTATCTGTTTTCTACTTCTGCTAATAGATAATTTTATTGGCTATCGCATGATATAAAATTTTTGCTTATTAGTGTTAAGCTACCCACGCTTTCACTTGTTTTTGAAGGAAGAGGTGAAAACTAAAAATTAAAAACTTAAATCCTCGTAATTTTGCGAGAAATGGGTCAAGCCCCAAATTTGAAGTATTTTCATCGATAAAATTGTCCATAGATTACGCCCTTAAAGTTTGATCACTACAAGCCCGGACACACTGTATAAATAAAAATGAATTGATGTTCGTTAGTCTGATTAACACTCGAGAACGGCTGGGCCGATTGAGCTGATTTTGGTTTTAAAATGTTTGTCGTAGTCCAGGGTAGGTCTAAACGGTGAGCAAATACGCGTGCGATATTGTTTTTCTGTGACAGACAAAATTCCACGCGGGCGAAGCCGCGGGCTGAAACCTAGTAATAAATAATTTATTTCAGACTTTCATCCATAGTTAGTAGGGATTAGTAACAATTTTTCCTTATATTATGTTAGTTGAGTTAGTGCACATTACTTTTAGTTTTCATTTTATTTGGCCTATAGATAATTGTATCCTAATGCAAAACTCATGACCCGGTTTTCGCCCGCTGCGGGCGCAGTTGTAATCGGGTCCGGCTCGTCGGTTTTCGTCCGCGCGAAAACCGCCCGATCGCCGGGCGACCATTTTGTACCAGCAACGCGGCACGTATTAAAATCGCGCCGTGAGTTCTTAGAATAACCGCGCAAATGACCGCTCCCGTGAGTTTTGAAATAAAACCGCAATTCCACAACCGCCGCGGGCGCGGGTGAAAATCGCGCCGTGAGTTCTTAGCCTTCCGCTGTCATATAGTATGAAATTATCGCCAGAAAGTCTGTCGTGCGTTTGTCGCGCTGCTAAGTCGCCTAAATCTAAAAGAAATTTTAGACCCTCTGCAACTCCTGTGTAGCCAGGATCTACAGCTTGATGATGATGATTTAACTGTGTGTTTGTATACAGGAACATCGCAGCTCTCAGATGCATATGGAGATGGAAGATGACTCGACGTCTGTCCGGTCCGCGGACACGCCGGACGTCAAGAGTGAGTGTTCTTTATTAAATCCTTATTTAAATTTGGCAGAGATAGTTTGAGTCCCGGGAAAGGACATATGATAGTTTTTATCCCGGTTTTTGAAACAGGGACTAGCGCGATAAAGTTTTTCTGTGACAGACAAAATTTCACGCAGCGAAGCCGCGGGCGGAAAGCTAGTACTGAATACAAAAAAGAAAGATTTGTATGTTTGTATTGAATAGGCTCTGATACTAACGATTTGAAAAACTATTTTACCATTAGAATCCAATATTTTTTCTTATTAACATATGGTATTTTTTATTTTATTATATTTATTAGGACAACCAACAAGACAAACACGCATACAATTACTATAACTAAAAGTGCTTAGAACTGAGTGTTGTCTTAATTAAAGGCTGCCACGGCATGCAATGTGGACAGTTGCAAATTTAAAAACTTACAAATAGAAACACAGTGACTAATTAGGTATTTTCTGCCGCTGTAAGGGACCTCAGCACAGCTCGCCTAAATTTCAATGGCTTATAACAAAAAATTTTGACGTCACATTTTTTTTTTGTTAAATACCTATATCTACCCATGCAAAGCTGTGGCGGACCGCTAAAAGGCTAGTTTCCTAAAAAACAATTTTTAGTCTGTCAATTTTAATATAAAAAAATATTGGATACGTATATTTTTAATTGTCAATCAAACAAATAATTACAAAGTTATAGTGCGTTGAAGTTCCGCGCGACGTCACAAAGTGCAGCACTTTTACGCACTCACTGACGTCACGGGCCTTTTCTTTAGAACTTTGGCACGCTTTATCTCTTAACATTTTCATTAGTTTTAAAAAGTGAAAAATACGTGTCGAGTATTTTTTGATAAGCTAACTGACGGACTAATTAAAACTCTTGCTTTTTTACCCAGGAAACATCCCTGTTTATAAGTGTACTTTACCGGTGTTTTGTGTGTATTCAGTGCCGGAAGCGCCGCCGTCGCCGCCCGCGCCGGCCGCGCCCGCCAAGCGTCCGCGCGACGACGAGTCGCAGCCCGCTGACAGGAAAGCGCCCGTGAGTACATCGTCCACTTGCCTACAACTCCCAAAACATCTATGTATCTGTTACAGACTACAGTCAAAACTCATAATCGGTCAAAACCACTTTTGACTGCAAATAACAGTCAAAAGTGGTTTTAAGGCCATGATTTCCCAAATTGTCGATATTTGACCGATTTTGTTTGCAGATAGCTTCTAAATGAAAAGATGTTTTAACAAACAAAAAATTGTACGAGTAAGTTAATGTCTTTAACTAGGGCGACAACTTTTCCAAAACACGATATTGCATAGTTTGTCCGATAAAAAAAAATCCCAAAGAAGTACGTCGACGGCTTTTTTGTTTTACTCTCATATATTCATTTTTAACATTTTACACTTAAAATATATACTAATAGATAGGACTTTGTATTTTCTAGGTCGACAACTTTTCAAACTTTTGTTATTGCGTCTTATTTAGTTACTATGATGAAAAAATGTGAAAAAATCGGCCATGACGGCTTGGACAATCTTAATCAGTCGCGCGGTGGCGCTTACGGAGGACGGACGCGTGTCAGTTTTATTCCTGTGACAGTTCGCGACTTGTCAATATTTTTGACAAAATCGCCTCTGTCTGGCGGGTGGCGAGTCACAGTATAATAATATCAGTATTACTGGAGAAAGCTAAGAATTTTCAATCATGATACATAGTACATTTTCCAAAATAAAACCANACCAAACCTTTCAAAGAAAGTAAGTACTTAGTCTAAAAACTGAATTGCAAAGCAACGAGCAACCACAAGGCGGCTAGTGAGTGCCAAGATTGACAATAGTTAGCTAATTAATTAAGTTAGGTTATTTGGTTAATCTGACGACGGAATTTAGAAATATTTGTGCCAAACAAATTAACATCAGCGCTGAGATTATTATATGACTTACACAGTCTTGAAACAGGGGAGATTAAAAATGTAAATAGTACAAATGATTGTGAAAATAGGTACACTTCAAAATCAGCAAGGTACGTTAGGCTAAAGTTGTTCATACATAAAAATAATTATGTCTCTAGTTTTTTTCGTCATATTGGCTGAGTAAGTGAGACGTAGGATCGGGAAATTTCGTTCCTACATAAAATGAGTTTGTTTAGGACTTTCAATATTGGGAATTGTAGCTTTTAACTTAATTTTTAACATTAGCCATTTGCCTGGGTTATTTGCCTGCGATGGGTGTTCTTGGATCAATTTAGAAGCACTACCATGAACCCTAATGATATATAGGTATAGCACTTAACTGAATCAGTACCTGAGGTATGAGAGTGGCAGGGGAGGGTTGACATTGACAGAGCATACAAATCTAATGTCTCGCTGACATTGTCTATACTGTAGGTATAACCAGGCCTGTTCATCTCCGCGAGTTTACATCGAAAACAAAACACGCACGATGGCCCACCTACAGGATACTATTCGACAAGGCCTCACATACGAGCGAACATTCATTCACGCACGCGTATTCTTGTGTATGATGGAAGAAAATAAAGAAAATGGTGTACTAAATATTGTGCAGTATTTAACTGCCTAAATAATAATAAAAACACAGAATGTACTTTTTTAAGTTGCCTCAAGACACTGAGAGGTAAATAAGTAGTTAATATTATTCATAAATCATGTATTTCCTCCGCCATTTTCCGCAGTTTGGCACCTCACGTCACATCATTTTACCGAAGTCAGCCCTATAGCTTCGGCGCAGTGCCGATCACTGACGTTTGTCAACAAAATGGTGCTTGACTCTTGAGACAGGCTAAATTACACCATATTGTTAATGACATTGAGCATACATTTTTTTAAATACCTTCGCNAAGATTACGTAAACCGTCATCCAACTTACGGCTTGTTTTTACACTGTGGCGTCAACGCGTCGCGCGAGTGTCAGCGCGAGTGTCAGTGCGAGGTGTGCGGGGGCTGAGGTAAACAAATGCACGGCATCGAGGCGGTAAATCCTAGCCTTAACTGATACCCTCGGTCAATATGAGTTCTGACCGATTATGAGTTTTGAAAGAAAGAAAAAATATTTATTTGACAACTAATAAAAGTACATAAACAATGGAGAGAAAAGAGGAAAAAAAAATGTTGCCAAAGAGGGCACCCACTTAATATCATCTTGACAGTTGACATTTTGCAGGGGCAAAAAAAAATTATAATAATAAATTCAAATTAATTAAAATTCACATAAAAAATAAAAATAATTTTTTGACTGTAACATATCTATTGTTAGTACATCTCCTTTGGAAAAAGACAATCGGCTACTTTCGGCTTCAAATAACGTTACCTATGTCGCACATTACCATGTTTTGACATGTCAAAAATAATTATATTATTATCGTACCATCACCGAGAGAGGAGAGTATTGACGTTCTGTAATTACGCGCTACACAGTACGCACACGTCTGTAACCGGCCATCCGAAAAAAGGAAGAGGTATTGCAGGTCGATTAAAAATACCAACGTGCCTTAATAACGTTACATTTTGTTTCCAGGCACCAAAAAAAGAGAAGGGCCCCGCCCCGCCGCCGCCGTCGGCGACGCCGCCCGCCTCGCCCGCCGCCCGCCCGCCTGCCCCCGTCCCTCCTGCCCCCGCTGCCCCACCTGCCCCCGTCGCAGCCGCCCCCCCTGTCGCAGCCGCCCCCAAGAAGCAGCCGGCGCCCCCGCCTCCACAGCCCGCGCAACCAGCGCTTGTGCAGGGCAAACAGATTGTCGACCAGGTTAGTGACATTTCAGCCATAGGACATCCAAAGCCGGCCAAGACGGTCGCCATAACAACAATGATGTTAGCAGCATTGCGTTCCGGCAGTTGGCGGTAAGATAGCCAGTTCCTCTGTGGTTGAGGATTCCGGCTGAAGCTCTTCCACTTTCCATTAAAGTGAGATGCAGGCCAAGAGCTTCCTTCATCATCATTTCAGCCACAGGACGTCCACTGCTGAACATAGGCCTCCCCCAGTTATTTCTACAGCGATCCCCAACCGTGGAGTATCAAAGATGAAGGCACATCAAGCTAAGTGACGTGGTATCTTAGACCCACCATCCACCACCATCCAAGAGCGGTGCTCTTGAAGCCAGCGCTTGTGCAGAGCAAGGTCAGTGAAACACGAAGTAATGAGGAGATCCGTAAACGAACTAAAGTCGCTGACAAGCTGAAGTGGCAATGGGCAGGGCACATAGTACGCAGAACTGACGGCCGATGGGGCAGCAAGGTTCTGGAGTGGAGGCCATGTACTGGAAAGCGCAACGAAGGACGTCCACTCACTAGGTGATCAGGTGGAACGACCTCATAAAGGTAGCAGGAAGGTGCTGGATGCAGGCCGCTACCAACCTGTCAACAGCCTGTTTTTACAGCGTGAATGAATTTATGGATTATAAAAATATGACAATGTAAATGTAGGTAAATAATAAATTGACTAAAGTAATGTAATGATATCGTTCGTTTCAGCCAAATGACGTCCACAATGTAATGATATAATTGAATGTAATGTTGATAAAGAGTGATCCTACTGACTTTATTACCTACCTTGTACTATGAGTACTTGACAAAATGTATTTGCACACCTGAATGCAGGTTGAATACTTGTACTAAAAAATTTTTGTAAGAACCTTATAACCTGTATTCTGGCAAATAAACGCTTCTTATCTTCTTATCTTATCTTAACATGGAAATCATTGGGGGAGGCCTGTGTCCTATGGCTGAAATGATGATGATGAAGGAAGTTCTTGACCTGCATCTCACCTTGATGGTTAGACCGAAAGTGGAAGAGCTTCAGCCGGAATCTTCAACCACAGAACTGGCTATCTTACCTCCAACTGCCGGAACACAATGCTACTAACATTTTTGTTATGGTGACGGACTTGGGTAAGATGGTGGTAGCTAACCGCTTATGCAGGACAAACAGATTGTCATCCAGGTAAGTCACATATAAAATAAGGCCTCAATGTGACACGAATTCCATGACTTTTTGACTCCCTCCCCTTGTCACAGCGCGTCACATTTATGATAAAAAGGTTGATGTCAATAATCTGTATATTTCCAGGTGTGTCGAGAAGCAGAGAAAGCCGTGGAAGACAAAAAGACAGACAAAAAAGAAACAGAAGTAGAAAAAGAGAAAGAGAGACCAAAGCAAGAAATTAGAATAACGCCTGAACCAGTCGCGCCCGAGAAACAAACAGAAGTAGACAAAACGGAACCCCACAGGACTGAGAAAGACGACAGAAGAACAGAAGAGAGCAGGAAAGAGAATAGAAGAGAAGAGAGCAGGCAAGAAAACAGAAAAGAAGAGAGCAAAGAAGAAATTAGGATCGAAAAGAAGACAGAAGTAACCATTACAGACACAAACGACAAAGGAAAGTTCTCCAGATCGAGTTCTACTGAAGACAGGGTGTTGTCAGAAGTGAATAGGATAGAAAGAAACTCCAGAAGCTCCCTGGAATTAGATAGGACGAATGTAGAAATAATAGGCCGATTAGAAAACCGTTCCATTTCGACTGATCAAGTGGAAACTGTGAAAGTTAATGCTGCAGTCAATAGAATAGAAAAGAATTCGAGGTCCAGCTCTGTGGAAGCGAAAGAGAGGATCAGTATAGAAGTGGATAGAAGTGAAGTGGAGGATAGGATACACAAATGGGAGAAGAGAAGATCGCCGATGAGTTCGGTTGAGATTAGGCCTGTAACGGTGAGTTGTATAGTTATTTATAAGTATTTTTATGCCGTTTCCATATTATCTGGCTTAGTGTATGAGCGATTACTTCCCTGAACATTCGTCTACATACGATTTTGTTTCCCTCATGTGGCAATAAGAATTTATCTTTCCATTAACTTTCCCCGCAGTTTTACCCGCGTGAAATTGTTGTCAGAAATAGTTTGAGTTATTTTATTTATTTATTATTGTACAAATAATAATATTGACAACTTTTATCCGGTCCGTAGTATTTGCTTGAATTATAGATGATTTTTTATTAGGGCTGATTTTTCGATCGTCAAGACATCTTTTAACTGAAGAATAAACTTGTCATTTTGACATATTTCCCATACCGAAACTGTCAATGTGCCAATGCCAAACTTGTTCTTCAGATAAAAGTTATCCGACGATTGAAAAATCAACAGACGGTAGTGTAACCTTGGTGATCTAAATAAATAAATATCCTTGGACATTTTTTACACTGCGCTTCTAGTCCCAAACTAAGCAAAGCTTGTACTATGAGTACTAGACAACGGATATAAACATCTATATACAGGGTGTCCCGTAATGTAACGTCAAGCCGGAACTGGGTGTTGAGGCAAGGTGTGCTGGTTATCAGAAAAATATAAAAAAAAATCTATGTGTCATATTTTAAAAATAATAGGCATTTAAAAAAAATCAAAAAATTCTACTCCAGGTGACGGTCCTTTCGCTCGTGTTGCCACAAATCTTCACTTTTTCCAAATTTTTTTTTTGTTATGTAACCCTGAATAATGCTTATCTAAATTGTTATCAAAATTACAAAACCAGCTGCTCCAGCTTGGATGAAAAAAATACATTATTTCCAAAAAAAATTTCAAAATAAAAATTTTGCCTAGTTTAAACTGCGTGTACTGAAAAAAAAATGTATTACGCGAGTGTGGCAAGTGAGGTCATAATTTGGCGCATTTAGTAAGGATTCCAAAATGGTATAACACTTTGTAAAATCTTGCTGTAATTGTCGACGATTTTTGTTTATTGGAAATAATCCCGTTTTTAACTTTATCTACCTTGGTTAAAAATATTATTCTAATGTGCCCAAAATTCAAGTTTCTGGCTTAAGTGAGGTGGAGAAGCCATTTTAAAAGGTATGAGGGGGACGGAGAGGGCCATCTTACCAAGCAGGGATGTTATGGATATCCGTAACCGTAACCGAAACTATCGGATATCCGAAATAAAAAAATGACCATAACCGTAACCGAAACTGATTCAAAAGTTACGGATAGTTTCGGATAAACGCCAAACTGCAAAACTCTATGAAATCTGCAGTATACACGCCGCAGCTGCAATGCCGCGCTGCCGATTTCATAGTTTTGCAGTTTGCGGTTGCAGTTTGCGGTCTGCGGCCCGTCTTGGAATTGTACCTTAAATCTTAATATTTGTTACCAACTTGTCTGGCATTCGCTGGCACCATCTAATATGCCAGCCTGTTTTACCTTTATCATACATAGGTGTCGTCTTAGTTGGTACATAAAGTAGCTATGTGGGTCACGCTCACGCAACATCTTGCTATTTGTATTATACCTACATTTTTGAAATTCTAATAATTCCGTAACCGAAATTATCCGAGACTTTCGGATAATCTGAAATGATTTCATATCCGTGACCGTAACCGAAACCGGTATAATATTATTCTAATATCCGTAACCGTATCCATAACCGAAACTTCATATCCTTATTATCCCTGTTACCAAGTACAAGTGCAGGCAGAGCAGGTAGTAAAGGCGCGCGCGCACGGGTAATTATTTCCAAAAAACCAAAAATTGTAGACAATTACAGCAAAAATTTACCAAGTGTTATACCATTTTTGAATCCTTACTAAATTATGACGTCACTTGCCACACTCGCGTAGTACATTTTTTTTTCAGTACAGGCAGTTTAAACTGCTGAACCGATTTAGCTGAAAATTGTCAGGGAGGTAGTTTAGAGCCAGGAGAAGGACATAGGATACTTTTTATCCCGTTCGAAATAAAAAAAAGTCTGCTTATTTATTGCCATTAAGGCGGAACAAAGTTCGCCGGGTCAGCTAGTACTTAAATAAATAAATATTCTCTCATATCTCCAGCCGCCGCAGCCCAAGCCGCCCGAGCCGACCGTAGCCGTAGCGGTGGCAGCCACCAACGTGGTGGTGGTGCCGGCGCTGGTGGTGGTGGAGCCCAACTCGCTCGCCGCCGCGCCCGCCGGGCTCGTCACCGTCACCACCACGCATCCGCCGGTGCTCACCACCGCTGCACAGGTTAGTTACTTTACAGGCATGGTCAGTAGTAAAGTCCGGTCGCCGAGCACGTTAGAATTTCGTCCAATGACCCCAAGCTACCCATCCTTATCGCTCGCGCGTAATTATATTGCTGTCACGCTCGCATACTCACTGCAGCCGTCCGTCGAACAGTCGCGACAGCAGTATAATTACGGTCATTGGACGAAATTGTACGTGCTCGGCGACCGGACTTTAAAGACAATCCACCCAGACCTCTGTTATGTATTTACTTGGCACCATCCTAGTGAGAGCAAATGCGATAGTCCTCCTGCCGTTTCATCGCTCGCCAGTTGGTTGTCTTAGCGAGTGACAGAACCTTACGCTACAGTGGTGCCATCATGGTGAGTGCAATGGAAGTCTTAACGCTTCAGCGCTCACCAATTGGCGCCACTGTTTTAGACACTAGTGTCACTAGTCAGCATATCTTGGGATTGTCTTTCTGATGAAGACAGCGTGCCTTCATTAGCAGAAGATAATCCACCAGGCTGTCTGTTAAAAGTATTTAGTTGGACACACTGACGACAGCACCTTGCTCTATAGTGGCGCCAACTGGTGAGGGCAAATACGATAGCCTTCGTTTCGTTGCAGGTCCAATGATTCTTTGTTACCAAATCATTATTTTCTGACTGTACATTATTTTACAGTTGCCGCCCAACGCCGTCACGATATCAACGACGCCGCCCATCGCTGACGAAGTGGTCATAGTGGGTGCTGCCTCAAGTTCAGACGATGATTGCTTCGCGCCTTCCTCACTGGATTCGTTGGACACCAGTCATGATTACTCCGGTAAGTCATCATTATCAGCTAGAGACTGGAATTCACTGTCTGTTGCTGTCTCATCATCACCAGCTCCGATGAAACTACTTCGCACCGTCGTTCCTAGTTGGATTACCAGTCACGACTACTCCGGTAAGTCATCAACTGTTCTGGTATACTTGAGCGAATCTATAAGCGCGGAAAACCATTTGCGCGCAATAACCCTTGCGCAAAAGACACTTCCAAGGGCACTTGCGCTAAAGACACTTGCGCCAAAGGCACTTGCGCTAAAGACACTTGCGCCAGAGGAACTTGCGCCAAAGGCACTTGCGCTAAAGACACTTGCGCCAGAGAAACTGCGCCAAAGACACTTGCGCTAAAAGCACTTGCGCCAAAGACACTTGCGCCAAAGACACTTGTGCGAAAAACATAAGCACGAACTACATTTAGATTTGACGAATCCGCTCAGTGTATTTTTAGCGCTGTCTTTTCGCGCAAATGGCTTTTCGATCTTGTGGACTCGCGCAAGTGACCTGATACGTCACGATATCAACGACGCCGCCTATCGCTGACGAAGTGGTCATAGTAGCCGCTTCAAGTTCAGACGATGATTGCTTCGCGCCTTCCTCACTGGACTCGTTGGACACCAGTCACGACTACTCCGGTGAGTCATCATCATCATCATAACTGGTATATTTGAGCGAATTTACAAGCGCGTAAGGCCATTTGCACGGACACTTGCGCGAAACACCCTTGCGCAAAAGAAACTTGCGTAAAAGACATGCGTAAAGACACTTGTGCTAAAGGCAAACCGCACAAGTCATGTCTGAGTTATCATCATCATCACCGGTCCTGGTACACTTGCGCGAAAGACAATAATTGTGCGAATCTACAAGTGCGAAAGATTCTTGAGCGAATCTTCAACGCGAAAAACCATTTTCGCGCACGGACACTTGCATTAGACATTAGCGCCAATGAATGTTTGCGCGAAAAGACACTTACGCACTATACTGTTTGCGCTAGTGTCTTTATGCGCAAGTGTTCGTGCGTGGCAAATGGCGCTTGTGGACTCGCAAGTCATCTGATACGTCACGATATCAACTACGCCGCCCATCGCAGACGAATGTCATAGTAGCCGCTTCAAGCTCAGACGACGACTGCTTCGCGCCTTCCTCACTGGACTCGCTGGACACCAGTCATGATTACTCCGGTGAGTCATCATCATCAGCTAGAGACTGGAATTCACTGTCTGCTGCTCATAATTATTATTACTGACGGAATTGCTACCATGGTCCATGTACCTTAATCTCACCTGCAAGTTTCCTCTGTTACTCGGTGACCATGGCGCTTGCAACAGTGCCGAAATATCGGAAACTCAAAATCCCGTCAGTAATAATAATTATGATAGTGACCATGAAAGTTTAAAACAATACACTGTCTGCTGCTGTCTCATCATCACCAGCACCAATGATTCGCTTCGCACCTTCGTTCCTGGACTTACTGGATATCATTCGTGGCCGAGTCATTATCATCATCACCGGTTCTGCCAGGCTAGAATACGCACCGACGAGAAACGTATGGGCTTATCGCGTAAAATCAATAAAATGTCCTGTTTGACAGCGGAGCTCCGCAACGGAGGGAAGTTGAACTTTAACTTCGAACTCCTACGTTCTTCTGATTAATTTCGTTGCGGGTCCAATTACAGTTTAACTTTCCCCCGGGACAAACTTGACCTTCACTGGTTGGGTTATTGGCATTCAAGCTGTAGATCCTGGCTACACGTTCCCGTCCCAACAAGTCCCGTTGTTTGACAGCGCGTTAGTGTGCTAGAATCTTGTTCCTTTTTGCAACGTTCTAACGCTTTGTTAGGATTATTGCAGCAGTTAAACAATGTCTCCTCGCGATACTTCTCAAATAAATATAGTATCAATTTCAATAAGCTTCCAGTTTCGATAAAAAATACACCCAAAGAACCAACATTCGTAAAAAAACTTAAAGAAATTTTAATTTCCAAACACTATTATGCTTTAAGTGAGTATCTAAATGATAAATTTTTAGGCTCTAACTTCTAATACATTTTTCGGTTGATCTAGGGTGGTCCTCCTTTCTCCTATGCCGTGCCCTACAGGGCCCATAATGTTCTAATTTTAAGTACATAATAGATGCAATAAAATATTGAGTACTAAATAACAAACTTGTTTCTCCTCAACAGAGAAGACCCGCGGCCGCCGCCTGGACAGCAGCGAAGTCCTAATCCTGAGCCCAGGAGCGGCTGGAGACTCCGGGGTCTTCGACGACAGTCAGCACAATCAGCTCAACTTGGTGAGTATACTTGCATCTTTAGAACATAGATCATTCTATCTATGTTATAGGTCGCTCAACGAGAGTTGAGGCCATTAACACAAGCAAACTCCTATGTTCTTCTGTTTAATTTCGCTGCGGATCCAATGACAGTTTAATGCCCGTTTTCACCATCAATCCCTAATTTTTAAGTGACCCCTATAGTAACAAATAACAGGAATTTTGTTGTCATAGGGGTCACTTAAAAATTAGAGATTGATGGTGAAAACGGGCGTAACTTTCCCCCGGGACAAACTTTACCTTCACTGGTTGGTTTTTTTTTATTGGCTGTCAAGCTAGATCCTGGCTACACAGGAGTTACATTGGTGGGAACGAGAGGTGAGAATAGTCCGCAAAGATTTGTATCTGTATACGCTGTCTGCGCTGCGCTATCTCATCCTAAAAGCGCGCGTCACCCTAATCTGACGTTTGTAGAATGATATTGACATTACTTTTGATAGATTCTCATTGGCTAAAGATAGATTACCGATATTTTAACGTTGAGATTTTTAACAATTAGACACCTCGCTAACTACATAGAATCTGTCGCCCGATAGTTTAGTCTTTAGTCGGCTGTTCATTTGTATGAGGAATCTGCCGATACTAAATCGGTGTAATGTGCGCATTTTTATACGTGTTCATACTGATTAACAGCCTGACTAAACTTTCGGCCGCTACTAACTAGTCTTTGAGGTAAGACACCACACATTAATAGAGTTCGATTTTTTTGTCTGTCTGCAGGACACATCGCACGTTTCCGTTGTGACTGTAGGCGAGCCGGCCGCGCCGCCGCCGATCGCCACGCGGCTCAGTCCAGACAGCTTTGAGAGGTGGGTTCTAAATGATAAGTCACATAATGGTGACATATGACACACTGTAAAATCGCACATACTCCGTAATAAGACTGCTTTTATTTATTTTTTGGGCTATCAACATGAGATACAGTAATAAACACAACAAAAAAAATTAAGCTAAAGGTCTACCAGGGATGCGGCGTAAATCAAATATTGCGTTTTTCCTACGTGTTAATAAACATATTTTTCTTCGGGACCTTTCCTTGAAAACCGCGCTCACTGGTGACTTTTTTCCCTGTGACAGTAATGTCTCTGATGAAGTGTGAACGCAACTCGTTTTGTGTTGTCTATGCACATCTCTACTCTCTCCGGTCTATGGTCACGGTGTGCGCGTTTCTATTGTTTATTTGTTTGTACTTATGTACCTGGAATTACGCAAATAAAGAAATTTGATTTGATTTCATAAAATAAAACTAAGTTTATTTCAATGTAAAGATTTATTATTTCATCACTCTTTTTCTCTTTATAAACGTATCAAAGAGAAAGATGTTACTGTACTCATGTCACGCGGACAAAAAGATGCAAAAAATCCTACAGAAAAAAGTTATACATTACAATTTTCTTTTTTTTTTGTATAGTTATAGTCTGCAGTTCTGTATAAGTTTCGTGATAGAATTTTTACCCGACTGCGCTGGAAGGGTATTTCATGTATGTTTGCACCCGTTATATGACGTGGCTTTCTTCAAAAGATCGCAGTCCGACAGCGGTTCGGTCGCGTCGTCGTCGTCGCGCCGCCACGACGCCGACTCGCTGGCCGCCAACGATCACGACGACCGCGACAGGGAGCTCAATGGAGGCACCAGGTTAGTGAGACATACCTCAAGAAACACTTAAGAGGGATTGCATCTAAAGTCCGGTCGCCGAGCAGTTAAAATTTCGTCCAATGACCCCAAGCTACCCCGCTATCACTCACGCGTTATATTGCAGTCGCAACTGTGCGATGGGCGGCCGTAGTGAGTGTGCGAGCGCGACAGCAATATAATTACGCGCGAGTGATAAGGATGGGTAGCTTGGGGTCATTGGACGAACTTCTATCTGCTCGGTGACAGGACTTTAGGTGCTGATACGCCATCGACATTGAGCTAAAACAAATCCCGAACAATAATAATAATATTTATTCGACAAAATCAGCACTCAAATGGATACAGGTTACACTTACTGTGTAGGTATCTTTAAAGAGTGACTACTGCTTAACTACTCTTAAGCTACTGCTTAACTACTCTTAAGCCTTGTTCCCATTAGACTGCAAAATGCATAAAAAAACATCTTTACCCAACCTATAAATAACTTGCCATCAAGTGAGATAAAGGCCAAGAGTTTTCTCGTCGTGGTAAAAAATATTGTTTTTTTTTACTATTAAAATTGGTCTTAACTCATGCTAAACTCAAATTACCGATATATTTTTGCAAATAATGTAATCACGCTTTGAAAGTCTTTTGAAAGAAAAGTTTACACTTTTACTGCACTCTTTTGGCAGAAAATTGCATCAACATTCTAACACACACTAATTCATACCACACTCACAATCTTGAAAATTATAAATAACTTGAAAAAAACTTGAGATGCGACTCTTAACGCTAAAAATTAAATAACACTCACAATCATCAAGCGCCACTGCAAAAGTAGTCTTAGCTAGCAGCTTATAGAGTGCTTATTCGCAGAGTCAGCACGGACATCCACGAGAACGGCGAAGCTGTGGTGCTGAGGCGGAAGACGCAGGAAGGACAGCCGGTCAACAGGATACAGAGGTATAGTCAAACGATTCTGAAACGTCGAGTGGCTAAAATCGGAACTAATAACCCAGTCAACCCAAAATCGCGCCCTCCTGTAAACCTAGGCGCAGACCACCGATTTTTTGTCGGCCGATAGTTTAGTCGGGCTGTTAATCAGTAGGGGCATGTATGAAAGACAAAATTACACCGATTTGGTTGATTCTTCATACAAATTAAAATCAGGCCCAACTTATCGGCCAACTAAAATCGGTGGTCTGCGCCTAGGCTAAATGTCATAATTATATGGTAGTCCAACGTGGCAAAATCGGAACTAATATTTCAGTATTGATAGTAGCGCCCCTCTGACATGTCATAGCCGAACGGTGAAGGTGTCGGACTGGCCGACTCGTGATCCGAGGAACGCGGGTTCGATCCCTGCCGCCGCTTGACCATTGTGCATATTTAGCTTACCACGCGGTATTAACGGGTTGGAAAAAATCTCAATACCAGTTAAAAGGTTAAGGCAGAGACAACAACCGGTAAACCACCTATAGTCTGGTCCGTGAGCACGTAGAATTTTGTCCAATGACCCCAAGCTACCCATCCTTATCGCTCGCCCGTAATTATGTTGCTGTCGCGCTCGCACACTCACTGCGGGCGCCCGTCGCACAGTCGCGACAGCAATATAATTACGCGCGAGCGATAAGGATGGCTAGCTAGGGGTCATTGGACAAAATTCTACGTGCTCACAGATTGGGCTTTACATAATTATATGGCGTAGTGATACTTTTCGACAAGTCATTTCTTGGCTACAGTAGCTTAAAAACGTAGTTTAAAATTGTGGGTTTGTCTTCAAGACAAACGATTTTAAATTCCATAAATTACGAAAGATTATATTTGTCTGTCTACAGGTCAAAGGAAGACATCCACATGGCCAACCTCAAGAAGAAAACGCGCAAACGGACGAGAAAGTTCGAGATTGATGGCGTCATCGTCACCACCACCACTTCCAAGGTACGGTTACTGCTGAAAAATATGTATAATGAAATACTATCCGTGACATACCGGCACAGCCTGAGACGTCCATCCACAAGGTGGACAGATGACCTCATGAAAGTTGTAGGAGGTCGCTGAATGCCGCTAACAGCTGGTCATTATGGAAATCATTGGGGGAGGCCTATGTTCAGCAGTGGACGTCCTGTGACTGAGATGATGACGTTGATGATTCAGCCACTGCAAGATATATTTTAGTAATCGTCAATACATAGGGGGTGCTCTACCGCTACGCTTGGCGAGACATAGAATTAAAATAAAGTTTTCGATATTACCAATCATTATTAACTGAACTGTCAAAAAGTAACCCATAGATTTTGTATGCAAGCGAATGTCGTTCTGACAGCGCCAAAAAAGTATGTCATTTGGTTGGTTTGGTGGTGAGTTGCGTTTTGACAGCGTCTAAAAAGTATGTCATTTGTGTCATTTGGTTGATGGTGTCAACGACCCTAAGGGCCTTGTCACACTGGCGGATTACAAGCGTTTTTAAAGCGGAGCGGCGACGCAGCGAACAGGCCGCGTGTCTGCGGCGAGGACGTCGCTTTCAAAACGCTTGCAATCCGCCTGTGTGTCAGCTCACTAACTAATGATCATATACATTCGCTCGCGAACCGAACATAGCTCTAACTTTAATTATTATGTTAAAGCGCGGGATGTTGTATACTCGATACATGCTTTATAATATCTTTGGCATTTGACATAAGTTTATATTGTCTGTGGATTCAGGACTTCCTCTTCCTCTTGACCAATGTCGGCATGTAATACGTGTGCTTAGAAATAAACATAAATTACAGTGAATACTCTTTTATTCATATAAAACACGTCTACATTCGTTCATTGTATTAACTTCCAAACTTCCAGGTGATCTGGGGCGACGAAGAGAGCGGTCGCACATGGGACGACCACGCGCTGCGGAAGCAGGAGCTACGAGAGATCAAGATGCTGCAGAAGCAAGAACAGAAGCAGTTCCAGGACCTCAATGCTAAGGAGTTGCAGCTGAGGGAACAGCAGGACAAGAGGTGGGTGACTAAAGATATGCTACACTTATATAGGAACAGATGAAGGTACTTTACTACTGTCGCAGTTGGATTTTAGTGACTAGACATACTGACTGATCCCATCCTGGTGACTAGACTGTAGGCTATTTGCATCCTAGTTACAAGACTTTTCATCCCAGTGACTAGGTATGAAGACTTATTCCATACCAGTGACTACGAATATAGACTTGTTGCATCTCAGTGACAAGACTTGCCGACTAGTTACATCCTAGTTACATGACACACCCGCTAGTAACATCTTGGTGACTAGGAATAAAGACTAATTGCATCCCAGTGACAATACTTACCGACTAGTTGCATCCTAGTGACATGACACCGATTGGCCACCCCAGCGAATAGACATGTAGACTTATTGCATCCTAGTGACTCGACATATCGACGGCTTGCATCCTAGCGACTAGACTTGTCAGGTCGCATCCCAGTCACTATACAGAGAATGGTTGCATTCTTGTGACTAAACGCATCAAATAGTGGCATCCCAGTGACCAGACAACAATCGCACTTCCATACATGCCCATACTGATCAACTACCCGACTAAACTATCGGCCGGCGAGAAATCGATGGTCTGCGCCTAGGCTAACAGCGTATTAAAATGTCGATGGGTTCAACCAGTGTCTAAGTAGCTCAGATGGAAGAACAGTCGACCGAAACGTCGCAGGTTCGATTTTTTCAAGTTATTTAAAACTATTCTTTCTTTTCCCAGGTTCGAAGCCGAGCTAGCCTCACTCGCGCGCGCACACGAAGCGGACTTAGACACGTTAGCGCGCGCGCAACGCGCAGCCGCTGAACGCGCTGAACAACAGCTTGAGATGGAGCTGCGGCACGCCGGCAAGCGGCTGAGAGCGGAGCACGAGCGCGATCTGAGGCACTTCCGCGACACGCTCAAGCAGGAACTGAAGCTGCTCAAGCAGGTATAGTCACATCCCAGCGACCAGGTGCATCTTTGATTTCTCCAGGTTCGAAGCCGAGCTAAAGCCTGGTCTGTGAGTACGTAGAATTTTGTCCAATGACCCCAAGCTACCCATCCTTATTGCTCGCGCGTAATTATGTTGCTGTCGCGCTCGCACACTCACTGCGGGCGCCCGTCGCACAGTCGCGACAGCAATACAATTACGCGCGAGCGATAAGGATGGGTAGCTTGGGGTCATTGGACAAAATTCTACGTGCTCACGGACTAGGCTTTAGCCTCCTTAGCGCGCGCGCACGAAGAAGCAGACCTAGACACGTTAAGCCGCTGAACGCGCTGAACAACAGCTGGAGATGGAGCTGCGGCACGCCGGCAAGCGGCTGAGGGCGGAGCACGAGCGCGATCTGAGGCACTTCCGCGACACGCTCAAGCAGGAGCTGAAGCTGCTCAAGCAGGTACATTTGCATCCCAGCGACTAGTTGCATCCTAGTGACAAGTTGCATCCTAGTGACCAGTTGTATGCCAGTGACTAGTTGCATCCTGGTGACTAGTTACATCCCAGCAACCAAGTACATCCCAGCGACCAGGTGCATCCCAGTGACAAGTTGCATCCTAGTGACTTGTTTGTTACACTAGCTAGTAGTAGCTCCGGCACGCCGGCAAGCGGCTGCGAGCGGAGCACGAGCGCGATCTGAGGCACTTCCGCGACACGCTCAAGCAGGAGCTGAAGCTGCTCAAGCAGGTATAATGTCATAAAAAAGGCTCTGATCACCACGTCAAAGGTACCAGCTTAAAACTAAAAAAAAACCATCCCTGTGACCAGTTACATCCCAGTGACTAGTTGCATCCCAGCGACCAAGTATATCCCAGTGACCGGTTGCATTCCAGTGACAAATCTACAAATGAATTGTGATACAGTAACTTTATTTTGATTTATTTGATTGCCGCTTGCAAAAAGTCGCTGGGCAAAATAAATTTCATACAAAATAAATTTGATAAAATCGATTTGTATGAAAAATAAAATAATTAAAATGAAGATATCAATTTTCTGACTTCACCATACCATTTATATGACAATGTTAACATGGGCTAGTGTCGGCTCATATACCCATTTACCTAACACCCTGTAGATTAACTTGCAACATGTTTAACTTAATGACACGGCATTAGTTCGCTTTTGTACCTTAATTTTTGTATGCAATAAAGATTTCACATAAATAAATGTTTCCAGGAAGTGGAGCTGGTGTCAAAAGACCGTCGCAAGGACACGTACAAGCAGCGACGCACGCGCCTGGACGAAGAGCATGCCGAGAGGGAGAGAGCGTTCGTCGCAAGCTTGGCTGAGGCACAGGTGAGAAATAGATTTAAACGATATTAGACCTTGTCCCCACATACAGGGTGGAAACGTTAAGTGATCACGTACGAGTGATATTGTCGGTGTTGACAAAAATGTTCACAGTTTGTTTTTTTGTTTCTGTATTAGTTAAGGTATACAAGTGTAAATGTTAATGTATGTTTTAAATTCAATAAATTATTTGTATTTGTATTGTATTTGTATCTCATTCGATTATTTCTAAACTATACAAGATATCGGAAAACTGGTTACTGATCTTGAAAGTGCTTCACGAGCTCTATTCAACGGTACCAATAATAGGTTACAGAATTAACTGGATCTATCCGAAAATTTAATGTTTTCAGCCTCCATACTAAATGTATGCCAGCCAAACAATATTAGAAGTATTATTTTTTTATTAAATAATAAACACTTAAAATGAACTCGTAAATTGCTTTCCTATTTAAAATTATTCATGGAAAACATTGGTTTTAGGCTTTACTTGCTATAATTTATCAAGACTTGGGTGCCATGACTGTGGCTGTACTAAATGTATGGAAGCTGGAAACATTGAATTTTCGGATAGATCCAGTTTAATATTTAACCTATTATTGGTACCGTTTGAAAGAGCTTGTGAAGCACTTTCAGAATCAGTAATCAGTTTTTCGATATCTTGTATAGTTTAGAAATAATCGCGTGAGATCACTTAACGTTTCCACCCTGTATATACCCCGTTTTTTGCAAGAACTCAAAGTCAAAGCTTATTCAGTACTTAGGCCTTTTCCAAGGCGCTTATACACGTCCCAAATATACATATTATGTAGCTTTCCCTACCACCACTTCGGGACAACATACGGGCTGGTGCTGAGAGGAAGTGGCGGAAGAAACTCGGTCACTTTTGTCAGCTGGATCCTGCAAAACTATATTGACGTGCGAAAGACCCCTTACTTGGAGGGCCTAATGTGAAAAGTTTTCTTGGTTACCGCCCGCTAATCTCAAGAACTACTGTTTCTGAATTATATAACCATACTACCTATAGTTTAAAACCTTTGTTCATACATAGACTATGCAACACAAAGTTGACCTTCACTGGTTGGGTTTTTATTGGCGGTCAAACTGTAGATCCTGGCTACACAGGAGGGAATTAGAGGTGGTAATAGTATCGTTATGCAACACAAAAATATTTTTTATTATTCGGACTGATTTTTTTACTCGATAATGATATTTTATTCGAACCAGTATAGTCTTTTTCACCTAAGATGATCCGTATGACGTTTCGAGTTTGAAAGATTTAGAGATGTCACATAACTAAACCATAGCGATTTATCTATCGATTTTTTTCGAAGAGTTAGTAAAACCTACTTTTAAAGAAATATTTTGTATAGGTGTCATTTAACAAAAAAACATGTTTTTTTTTTAATTACAAATATTATTGTAACAATTTTTTATTGATAATATTCAAATTTCATGGTTCGTGTTCAAAAAAACGATTCCTAAAAAGTACTGGTTCTGTTTCTTTAAATTAAAAACTATTAATTTATTTTCAATGCGTTTATTAAACTCAATAATCGAAAAATATAGTTGATTTTTGTGATGTTTTTAATAACTAAGTATTCACTGCAATCGATTAATGAACCGCGGAAATAATCGATTTTATTACACAAGTAATACCCCAGCACTAAATCTATTCCGTTTCACACATTGCGTACATTAAATAAAAAATATTTTTACATCGTATTTAATTAAAATATAATCAATAGACTCAGATTTTACTATATATTTCAAGACAAGTAGTTATTTTTTTTATTATATTGCTAATAAAATACAAATATTTTTTCAAAAATATTCTGCATAATATGTAGTATGCGTAATATGGATAATCTTGAAGTGTCATACGGATCATCTTACGTGAAAAAGACTATAGTTCCTGAGATGTTGAAAAAAGAAAGATGTGATTTTTATTAGTCGTCACACGTCAGCTTTTTTATATTGTCAATATAATAAATGTTACCTTTCAGCACATAAATGTGTATATTTAGAAACGTATATTTATCAATACTTTTGTTCACAGGACACGGTCCTCAGGCGCATACACGAGCACCACCGAGAGAGGCAAGCACTGGCCGACCGGCAGTACCTACAGCAGAGACATCAGGTAATACAATTTGTAATAGATATTGAAACTACACAATGGCGGATAACAGACTGTGTTTTATTTTATCTCTCTCCATATTCAAACATCCGATTAGCAAGCTGAAGTGGCAATGGGCAGGGCACATAGTACGCAGAACTGACGGCCGATGGGGCAGCAAGGTTCTGGAATGGAGGCCGCGTACCGGAAAACGCAGCGTGGGACGTCCACCTACAAGGTGGACCGACGACATCGTAAAGGTAGCAGGGAAGCGCTGGACGCAGGCCGCTACCAATCGATCAACGTGGAAAGCATTGGGGGAGGCCTATGTTCAGCAGTGGACGTCCTATGGCTGAAATGATGATGATGATGAAGATATTCAAACATAGGTTACAGAGGCTATGACACTAGGTGGCGCTAGTTTAATTCGTTACACATTATAACACACTCTACTAATTGAATAAAGTAAATACTATTCCAACTAAAACCTAATTTTAAATTAGCCTTCATTTCACGAATAGGATCACCTCTCTTTTGTGTAGTGGACATCTTATTAAAGACAGACTTTTTACGATTTGTCAAACAACGCGATAGATTTTTACAACAAAGGACTAAATATCACGCCATTAGAACAGAATAGAAAGTATTTATTTGACTCAAAACAGGTTACATTTACAAGTATTAGGTAACGGATTCATTTATTTTAAAGATACTAAGAAAGTTAACCTCAAAGCGACTAAAGGAGAAGAGAACATCAGGCCTCCCCAACCCGTCTGGTCAGTGTGGGGAGTGTAGGCCAAATCCTTCATTTGCCTCTAATACATTAGAAATGATTGTGTTCCTGCAGTGGAGACTTGATGACATAATTTCGCGTTTGAGACCCGTTACTTAACATACTCGTTTTTAAAAATTCATGTACATTCATGGAAGACAAGGGTTTTGGCATTACGTGCTACGATACCATGCTGAGTGGTCCACCTTTTCAGTATCATCAGGCCTGTTCATCTCCGCGAGTTTACATCGAAAACAAAACACGCACGATGGCCCACCTACAGGATACTATTCGACAAGGCCTCACATACGAGCGAACATTGACTCACGCACGCGTATTCTTGTGTATGATGGAAGAAAATAAAGAAAATGGTGTACTAAATACTGTGCAGTATTTAACTGCCTAAATAATAATAAAACACAGAATGTACTTTTAAGTTGCCTCAAGACACTGAGAGGTAAATAAGTAGTTCATGATAATTTATGCTAAATCATGTATTTCCTCCGTCATTTTCCGCAGTTTGGCACCTCACGTCACATCATTTTACCGAAGTCAGCCCTATAGCTTCGGCGCAGTGCCGATCACTGACGTTTGTCAACAATGGTGCTTGACTCTTGAGACAGGCTAAATTACACCATATTGTTAATGACATTGAGCATACATTTTTTAAAATAACTTCGCGAAGTAAAACTTCTGTACGTAGTACTTATTATTATTCTGTGGTATCATGTGTAATTTTAATTTTATATTTAAATTGTTATAAAATATCTATTTCCCCAGATAATGCGTACCCGCGAGGCAGCGCTATGGGAGTTAGAAGAGAAGCAAATCCACGAGCGACATCAGTTGGCCAAGCGGCAGCTAAAGGACGAATTCCTGCTGCGACGCCATCAGATGCTGGTCCGGCACGATAAGGAGCTGGATCAGATCAAGAGGTTGGTTTATACTGGTTTTGATTGGTTTATACTGGTTTGATAGCGACACCAGTTGGCCAAGCGGCAGCTAAAGGACGAATTCCTGCTGCGACGCCATCAGATGCTGGTCCGGCACGATAAGGAGCTGGATCAGATCAAGAGGTTGGTTTATACTGGTTTTGATTGGTTTATACTGGTTTGATAGCGACACCAGTTGGCCAAGCGGCAGCTAAAGGACGAATTCCTGCTGAGACGCCATCAGATGCTAGTCCGGCACGATAAGGAGCTGGATCAGATCAAGAGGTTGGTTTATACTGGTTTAGATTGGTTTATACTGGTTTGATAGCGACATCAGTTGGCCAAGCGGCAGCTAAAGAAGAATTCCTGCTGCGACGCCATCAGATGCTGGTCCGGCACGATAAAGAACTGGATCAGATCAAGAGGTCAGTTTATACTGGTTTTTGTAGACTCGAAAGACTTCAAAGCTTAAGGAATTTGGGTGACGGACGTAAGTCTTGCCTCTGTGTAAGAGAGTGGAGTGAGGTTTCGTAGCCGTAAGCGAGCTAAAAATGTACGAATAGAATTGACATTCTTCAGTAGAAAGAGAGTTCCGAACTACACTGGTCATCACAAAAATCGGCCCACCTACGTTTTACAGGAAAACTCGTTTTACTGACACAATGGTGCCCCAACAATATTGGTGTTATTTGAAAGCCCAATAAATATCCTTAAAGAAAAACACGTTTAATTTCCTAATAAAAGATTAACATATACAATAAATGTGACTTGAAAAACTTGAAAAAAGACCTCACTTTGGGCTCACCTCTGGGATCAATAGACCAATTTTTATGGTTATAAACCCAAATAATGATCTCACGAGTCCTCTTTAACAGATGGATAGCGATAAATCCCAACTTAACAGTTTTATAGCAATAAAAGTTGGCTCAAGCGTAACTACCTATTTTTTGAAGAAGTGACTCTGGATTCTTCTACAGACACATTTTTGGGGTAAAAACCTTTCCTTTAATGAAATGAAGTTTAGAACTAGGCTTTTAAATGGTAATATAGTATAGTAATATTGGTGGGAAGTGGGGATGCATACGTTTGAAAGTGCTTGTCGCGGGTGGGTCGATTTTTATGATGACCAGTGTAGTTTACGAAATCACACAAAACTGGCAAGCTGAGCGGGGAACCAAATGACTCGCGTATGGAAAAATGTTCATACTTTGATTAGTCAAATTTTGATTGCGAAGTGTGATACGCGAGGTTAGCCTCGCGTATCAAAAAACACGCATACTTTCTCGCACAGCTCGGCTATTTCTATGTCCGTGGGCAGACATAGCTCGTAACTTCTCTCTCGTCTCTTCTCTCCGCCTGGCTGTTCACCAATGCCTCTCCGCATTGGTGAACAGCCAGGCGGAGAGGAGAAATGTTTTGAATAACCAATCAGATTTCATTCTGTCAATTTCATTAAATCTGAATGACATTTGATTGATTGTTCAAAATCTTTCTGCACTTCGCCTTGATGAAAACCGGGCCTTAGTTAAACTACGAAGTTGACTGAAATTAATCGAAATAAGATTCGATCGAGAAGACACGTCCATTTCATAAGACCATCATCAAGTCATAACAAAAGCCTTTCTTATCATTGCAGGAAGAACGCCCGCAAAGAAGAGGAGTTAGCCAAGTGCCAAGCGCTCGAAAAGCGATCGCTGCCGAAACGGATCCGGGCGGAACAGAAAGCGAGAGAGATGATGTTCCGCGAGTCGCTTCGTATTTCGGCCGCGCCGCCGTCGCAGGAAGACGACCGCGAGAGGCTCAAGAAGGTAGGTTTATTGGCTCCTAGTATTAAGTCACTCAGTGTCCGGGCGGAACAAGGCGATAGAGATTATGTTCCGCGATAGAGATGGTGTTCCGCGAGAGACTCAAGAAGGACTCTTGGCTCCCAGCATTAGGTCACTAGTGACCGGGCGGAACAGAAAGCGAGAGAGATGATGTTCCGCGAGTCGCTGCGCATATCGGCCGCGCCGCCGTCGCAAGAGGACGACCGCGAGAGGCTCAAGAAGGTAGGACTCTTGGCTCCCAGCATTAGGTCACTAGTGTCCGGGCGGAACAGAAAGCGAGAGAGATGATGTTCCGCGAGTCTCTACGCATATCGGCCGCGCCGCCGTCGCAGGAGGACGACCGCGAGAGGCTCAAGAAGGTAGGACTCTTGGCTCCCAGCATTAGGCCAGTCAGTGTCCGGGCGGAACAAGTGAGAGAGATAATGTTCCGCGAGTCGCTGCGCATATCAGCCGCGCCGCCGTCGCAGGAGGACGACCGCGAGAGGCTCAAGAAGGTAGGTTTATTGGCTCCTAGCATTAAGTCACTCAGTGTCCGGGCGGAACAAGGCGATAGAGATGATGTTCCGCGAGAGACTCAAGAAGTTAGGACCCTTGGCTCCCGTCGTCAGTTCACTCAGTGTCCAGGCGGAACACAAAGCGAGAGAGATGATCAAAAAATCTAAATCAAAAGTATTTATTCAGTTTAGACCACAAGTGGCACTTATGAACGTCAAAATTATTATAGAAAATAATAAAAAAGAAAAGTTAGCCCTTATGGGGCACTTTACATGTCTCCTTATCATTTGGGCCCTACCAGCGCTTCGAGACAAACATATGGCAAGTGCTGAGAAGAAACGCCGGAACAAACTCACGATGTTCCGCGAGTCGAGTTTTATTTAACCCACGGAGGAAACACCGTATCGCCTATCGCGAGCTGTCAATGACTTTTACGCGCTGTCAACCGCGAGCCGAGGCGTTTACTTTACGGTGCGGATAAGCGTACTTTATAGAATACTGACCGCCTCGAGTTGATACGGTTACGATCCCTTTCTTGGTCGATAAATGTGCTACGTTTTTAATTTGTTATTTTTGGCCCATCTCCACTATCCTTTTCAACTGTGACAGTAGATAATATTCCAAAATTGTTACAGTTTAAGGAGAGCGAACAGCGCCGCTACCGTTCGGAACAGCAACGGTTGAACACCAAGCACACGAAGGCGAGGGAGGAACTGAAGGCAGCTGGAGAGGTATGATATCTCATTTTGTTTTCTGTTTTCTGAATAAAGAAAAATAAAATAAAATAAAATTCTTAGCGAGTTCGCGCACTCCTGGCACACAATCAAGCGAAATTATGAGAAGAAGTGAAAGAAAGAAAGAAAATAACTTTATTTTGGCAACAACAAATTCGGGCAACATAGACATACACACAAAAAAATAATAACTAAGTTGCCAAAAAAGGTCACCCACTCAGTAATATCTAGACAGTGTGACTGCCAAGACACTGATTTTCAGTGGGTGCCTTTTGCAGCGCTATACAAAAAAAGAAAGAAATTAGAAGAAAAAATGACATTTATCAACGATAGCAGCCCGACGCGAAGTACCGTATTTGTGGTGTCAAGCCCCAGAAGGGGGAGAATAGATATGTTTCCTGGGTCAAAAACCAAGAGTTTTAATTAGTCCGTCAGTTAACTTATCAAAAAATACTCTACACGTATTTTTCACTTTTTCAAACTAATGAAAATTTAAAGAGATAAAGCGCGCCAAAGTTCATAAGAAGAGGCCCGTGACGTCAATGCGTGCATAAAAGTGCCGCACGTTGTGACGTCGTGCGGAACTTCAACGCACCAGTACTATATAATTATTTGTTAGATTGACAAATAAAAATGTGTCCAATATTTTTTGATATTAACATGACGGACTAAAAAAAATTTTTTAGGAATTTAAACTAGCCGATTGACTATGAGAAGGGACATGGATCAGAGAAAAGACAATGCCGGAAATTGGCGTCTTTTTTTTTTCGCGCGGCCATCGACCTAACCTTGTTTTTTGATTACAAAATAGTGTAATAAACCAAACTTACTATGACATGTATACCTCTAAACTCAGTCTGAACTGAGTTACGAGCATTAGAAGTTTGATGATTTTCATACTAAATTTGCTTTTTGCGCGCAAGTTTTGTAAGAAATTGCAACAAAATAGTGACATTGTATGTGTAAACAAACAATACCATCCATTATAGGCTCCAGACATCAGTATGGAGCAGAATCAGCGCAATAAAAAAATAGCGCAATATTTTGTTGCAATTTCTTACAAAACTTGCGCTCAAAAAGCTAAATCTAGTATGAAAATCATCCAACTTCTAATGCCCGTAACTCAGTTCAGACTGAGTTTAGAGGTATACATGTCATAGTAAGTTTGGTTTATTACACTATTTTGTAATCAAAAAACAAAGTTTGGTCGATGGCCGCGCGAAAAAAAAAAGACGCCACCTTCCATACAAAATCTGGCATTGCCATTTGTAGGGAGTCAAGCAAAGCGCCCGGGAAAAGAGCCCAGAGCAAGTACCCGCGCGCTCTCCCGAGATTCGGTTCGTACGCCGTGAGGCAGGAACAACCATGGGTGGTGGTGGGTTGATCTCATTCTTAGAGCCCTTATTCACAAACGATGCTTGCTTAAGTGAAGCAGCTAATTGAACGCACAGCGTTGAATAGAGTTCTGTGATTTGCTGATGGTTCGTGTGCCACCCTGTGCGTCCACGCGCACTGTGAGACCTCATAGTAATGTTTGTGAATACGCGCGTTAGACCTCTTTCCCACGGCGATCCAGTTTAGCGGGATCCCGCAAAAATAATTTCAAACAAATAAAAAATAATTCCAAAATTCGAACAAATCTATTGCGAGACACTGTAAACGAGTTCGTTGGATGTTAGTATTAAAACACGTATACTGCTAAACGGGATCCTACAAAAAAATCCTACAAAATACAAGTTCCTGCAAAAAATTGTTTTCAGTCATCTATCTCCACTATCTCCCACTTTGCAAAGGAGGGAAATCAATCCGTAACTTCTAACTCTTCCTATATGTTCCTGTTAACTTCATTGCAGGTCCATTTCCCCAGGGACAAACTTAATCTTCACTGGTTGGGTTATTGTCAGCCTAAAGAGGCTTCTAAATTCTAAAGAGAATTTAGCAAGATTATGTACATGTGTTTGTTCCGGCGTTTCTTCTCAGCACTTGCCATATGTTTGTCTCGAAGCGCTGGTAGGGCCCAAAAGATAAGGAGACATGTAAAGTGCCCCATAAGGTCTACCTTTTCTTTTTTTATTATTTTCTATTGACGTTCATAAGTGCCACTTGTGGTCTAAACTGAATAAATATTTTTGATTTTGATTTTTTGATTTTACAGTCAGCGTCAAATAGTTCGTGACACTCAGCTGTAGTCTCAGTGCTGAGAGTTAGGTTTCAATTCTACACTATTTTATCTATTTAATAATTTCTCCAGGCGTTACTGCGCGAACTGGAGCAGTACCAGAACGAGAAGCGCAAGGCTCTGATGAACCACGAGACCAACAAGATGAAGGCGGTGGAGGAGCGCTACTCCGCCGAGCTGAAGGAGTGGCGCGCCACCCTTGGAGACAGGAAGCTGGTGAGTTTTTATGGTTTTACAGCACAGGACCTAAAAATGAACCTTGCGGGACACCTTTTGGAGGACCCAAAATAGTACCTTGGGTGACACCCTAAAGTATGTGACCTAGTAAGGTACCTTGCGGGACACCTCTTGGTGTACCCAAAATAGTACCTTGGGTGACACCTTAAGTACAGCACCTAATATGGTACCTTGCAGGACTCCTTTTGTTGCACCCAAAATGGTGCCTTGCACAACACCAATGGACTCAGCACAGTTCCCTAGCTACCACTTAATCAAAAATCTGAGTGATAGCGAAAAGAAAAAAATCCTATTTACGTACTGTCATATTGTATTATAATTTTTGATGTGCGTAAAGCATGATTGTGTATTAAATTATTTTAAGCCCCTATCAAATGTTGGTGAACAGTTTTGTCATATCTTTGACTTCTAGGATTTTTGCATTTGAGAGATATCAATGAAGTCTATCTTGTTAGCGCTCACCAGTTGGCTCTACTGTAGAGTAAGGTCAATCACCAGTGGTGCCAACTGTTAAGTATACGATAGCCCTGACTACGATATAACCATAGCCTTTGGCTTCTTATACACGCTAAGAAATTTCACCGTGTCCACCGCAGACAAGACAAGAATTTCGTCGGACTTAGCTACGAAATTTTTTTTATCACAACACGGCAGATATTTGACCACAATCGCACCTGGTGTTAAGTGTTTATTCACTCTCGCCTTGAAAAGGCCGGGATCATAGTGTTTGTCTCACACGTGTCGTATCTAGCGTAGAGAAGAATTATTTCTTGGTCAGCGCCGGAGCAATGTACATTGTACACTCTGCACGGTTCGTGTGTAGAAACGACACGAATTCTTGCGGAAGCCCGGCGACTTTTCTTAGCGTGTAAAAGCGGCCTGTCGCTATAAATAAAATTTGTGATCCTATGAAATACAAAATTGTTCACCAACATTCCAGCATGCTGAGCGCATGAGCAACTAATGGTATAGCATGCTTCGCTTGGTGTCTACTTACCGGTGGCGGTCTTGCCTTTGCCATGGTTTTACTGAAGTTTCAATGTAGCATATTAATTTCTTTTATTTCGCTTGCCTTATGGACGTGTTACTGTAGCATCAAATTCTCGATTAATTTTGTCGTTTTAACCACTGAATGTTGTCTATTTTAGTGAAATGTAAATAAAAAAGACAAATCTGTATATTTCTTGCTTGTTTCGGAATTGTTTCTTCAATTTGCCCTTAAAGTTTAGAAAGAGTGCGTCAACGCTTTACGCGTTGGGCTCGCATTTTTAGTTTCAAAACAAATCAAATAAATAAATTCAGTACTTAGGCCCCTTCCAGGGCGCTTATACACGTTTCATTTTATTTGTTAATATATTTTAGGCTTTTGATTTATTGTGTATTAAATGATTTGATATTTACGGGCAGTCGAATAATAGATTTTTTTTATCGACTTGAAACGAAGTAGTTTATACTTCTAAATATTGCCGATAGATGGAGTGAAACGGTCAGTTGCAAGGTCAGCGTCAATATTTCGTGACACCCAAAGTGACCAAAAAGTTCGCAACACGTCTCAAATTGAAATAAGGTTGTGTTCAATTTTGGCTACTTTGGGTGACACAAACTATTTGACGCTGTCTGTACAATACTCGTCTTTAAAGCAATCTAAATAAAAACACTTGTCCAATAACTGATAATGATTCTAAAAACTAGTTTTTATGAATAGAAATGACAATGAAACCATGGCAGAGAGCTGTGGTTGAAACAAGCAGAGATTTCGGTACACTGCTTCTCTAAAACTGCTTTTTACTTATTAGCGTCACAAAGAATGTGTGATTCTCTTATTGCATCCTTTTTTGGTGTACATTTCGATCAAAATTGTTTTCAGCGTGAAAACACGATGTTTTTGTCGTGTACTTTTGTTTATTTTTTTTATTCCGCGGTTAGTTTCCCCATTGGAAACCAAAAAAATTGTTGAAGTTGTGTAATATCGTTTGTACTTTTTTACCAATAGGGAATATGCATGAGAACTATTTTTTGACTAACAGATTTTTCACAAAACGGTTGTCGGTGAGTTTTCCTATACACACAAAAGCATCCAAATGTCGCGCTTTTTTTTTCAGAGTTTCATATATTTCACATGCAGTCGCGCGTTTTGAATATGTCCCACCGCATGTGGATAGAATGTATGAAGTATTTCACAATATCTCTAGTTTCTAACAATCGCGCGAGTAAAAACGCGTCATCTTGACCAGATCACAGAATTAAAGCGTACAGATATCAATTTATAGACCATGTAGACTCATTAAAAACAGTCATGCATATTCCCTATCAGAACTAACGAATCCCCCACCCGTCTCTCCTCGTTTCAACCAAAATCCCCAAAGCGTTCATGTCTGTGCCGTCCCGAGCCACGCTCGTCTAACGCGGCCGTTTCTATGCAGACCCTCATAAATCTCTTCGCGAAACACCTCGACGACCACGAGAAGAAGTTCGGAAAGCCTATCCAGGACCGAGGACTGTACCTCGACGCGCCATGGCCGAAGAACGTACTGCAACATGTATTAAGCGCTTACCACCAGAGAACATCACTTATAGGGTCCCTAACCCGCTCCAGAACGAGCCTCAACTTCTTGTCGGCTGCGAACACCCCTAACATGGAACGCAGAAGGAGCATAAGTCCAAACTCTGAACGAGCTACCAAATCCGCCGCGACCAGCGCTTATAACACACACAAAAGGGGCAAACTGACCAAGATGCAGAAATACGGGTCGACTTCAAACTTGAAATTGGTGTCAGAGAAGATATCAGGATTCTCCGTCTTTAGTGGCGCAGACGACATTAAGAGAAACCCGATCATGGCTTACGGAGACGTCCCGAAAGAAATCGAAGAAGAACCGAGACGCAGCATCGAAAGATCCAAGCCTGTTGACAGAGTGATCGGTGCGAAGAAAATCAACAGACAGAGTTTATCTGAGAATCTGTTCAAACAACTGAACGTGGAGAGCGATCCTGGGATGAAGAGGAGCATCTCACAGCTCAGTTTGAAGCAGGACATAGCCTTGGAAGCGGTCATGATCGACTTGCCGTCAGTGGAAAGCAGCAGATACAACACTATGAAAAGTAACAGCACTTTTGGGACGATATCACGTGATGGAAGCGAGACAGACGATGGTGAAACAAAACACTTCAGCCGGTGGGGGCCGGTGCGAGGTTCCAACAGCTACTCGGACCACCCTAGCGTGCCTGTCAGTCAGCTGTCAACGCTGAACTTAAAAACTATAGCCACAGACAAAACAGAGGAACCGGGCGATTCCAATGTCTAAATAGTTGCAGAGGCCAATCGATTGATAAGTAGGCACAATACAGTTTGTAAAGCCAGCTAAAATCAGCGAGAACTAGATGTTCATTACTATTTCTAGGAACAGAGGGCGATTCCTATGTCTATATTGTAGTGTAGGTACAATACAGTTTATAAAACATATATTATGATGACCGAGGGCTAGGGTGTGTCACTATTAAAATTTTTGATGTATTTTGTATTTCGTGACTTAAAAAGAATAGTTACTAATATGTACACTCAGCGTCAAAAATTCGTAACACCCAAATAGGCTAAAAAGTTGTCAACTTTATTCCAAATTGTAACAAAGACGTGTTTAGAACTTTTTGGCTACTTTTTGTGACACGAACTATTTAACGCTGACTGTACGTGTGAAATGCTTGTTGCTCATTGATATGCTTCCGTGTTAGAAAAATAAGGTTAAACGAACTCAGAACTTGTCAGAATAATATTTGCCAATCAGTATTCAATTGGTCACATTTTTATATTCCTCAATTATGCCAAAGCAATGGCTTCCTGCAGTATTATTAGAGTGCAAAGGGATTGCATTATTTTTAAATATAAATGTTCTAAAATGCCAAAACTTTAAAGTTACACTTACCCCGTATTCACAAACCATGCTTGCTATCGAACGCACAGCGTTGAATAGAGCTCTGTGATTGGTTCGTGTGTCACCCTGTGCGTTCACGCGCACTGTGAGACCTCATAGTAATGTTTGTGAATACAGGCGTATTATTAATAATTGCCATTAAAAATATTTATAAGATTACAATAATATTGACACAGAAGGGCTGAAAAATTAGGCATAAAACGAATAAGTGACCGTTCTGTAAGATTAGTCTTTATGATGCTATCTAGTGTTGCCATGTTCGTTGATTATTGAACTGGCAATTCCAATTTTAAAATTAGGTAATTTAAGATTTTAAACATTCCATTTGGTATAAATTGTGTTTCGCGGGGTGCATAGGGCCTGACTGGTCTTGTCAGTTGTCAATTAAATTAAGGCTAGGAGCAGACCATAGATTTTTCGTCGGCCGATAGTTTAATCGGGCAGTTGATCAGTATGAACATGTATGGAAGTGCGCACATTACACCGATTTGATTTGGCCGATTCTTCGGGCCCAACTATCGGCCAACTAAAAATCGGTGGTCTGCGCTTAGGCTAAGTGCTTAAAAAATTCGAAAGCCGATACGGGCTATGTGTAGTTTAGTATTTTAATTATTATAGTTAGTAGTGTTGGTTTTGGTACTTGTAAACATGAAAAGAAATATAACGTTCGAATCAACATCACCTCAGCGATTTTACAATAAAATCTTATAGTTATAATCAATACTGGCGGCCGCCTGCGACTTCGTACGCGTGGATCCTGTTTTACCCCCTTAGGGGCTGAATTTTGCAAAATCCCGTCTTAGTCAGCATCTACGTTCTAAAGGAACCCCTATGCAAAATTGGACTTCTGGCACTTGTAGTTTCTGAGATTTCGTGATGAGTGAGTGAGTCAGTCAATCTGAGTCAATCAAACCTTTCGCTTTTATAAATATAGATATGTATTCAAAAGTTGTGTGCAGTTTTTCGTTGTAAAAACTATCCACACACTTGGTGAATAACATAAATAAATATTATGTTAGATACATCACAAATGTTTTCATATGCAGTTCTTTAGCTGAAAGTCAGTTATTGAAAAATAATACTTTTTTGTAGGCCCTTTCAAGCCACTTACACACGTCCCAAATACTAATTTTTCAAATAAGTCTAACCGCCTCTGTGGTCTAGTGGTTAGACCACCTGCTTCAGATGCAGAGGGCCCGGGTTCGATTCCCAGTGGGGGCAGAATTTTCTGTTCGGTTTGGTTGGTGGTAGGGCTTGTTCCAAGTCCGCCTGGCTAGCTACTACCATCTTACCTAAGTCTGTCGCCATAACAACAATGTTAACAGCATTGTTGTGTTCCGGCAGTTAGAGGTAAGATTGCCAGTTCCTCTGTGGTTGAGGATTCCGGGTGAAGTTCGCTTCCACCTTCGGCCTGATCATCACTTACCATCAGGTGAGATACAGGCCAAGAGCTTCCTCGTTGTGGATAAAAAAAGTCCTTTAAAAAGGCCGTAACATGTATTATTCCTGTTTCTACTTCGTCTATTTGTTTGCTCTCTCTTTCGTCTATTTGTTTCGCTAATTCTACCTCACTGTCACAGCAGTCCTCTGTTTCCTTGCAATTCATAAAATTCAGCCGTTAATTCTTCACATTTAGCTATGCGCTGTTAAAGGCAATTTTTCCCTTATTTGGACGGTAGTGAAGGTTTGAAATTGTACATTCTCTAAAATATTTTTATATTGATTCAATTTTGTTAACCTTCCCTTAATAGAACTCGGTTTTCTAACTAATTTATCAAATTCCCCCGACATCATTTAAATTTTGCTACGAATTACCAAATTGCAAGAAAGGATGCTGTGATAAGCTTGCCCTACCACCACTTCGGGACATATGGGCTGGTGCTGAGAAGTGGCGGAACAAACTCAGTCTTTAATCGGTCTCTAATTAAACATCATTTCAGCCATAAGACTTCCACTGCCAGGGCCGGATCGTGAATTTGTGGGGCCCTGGGCTGAAACTACTTGGGGGCCTATCTTAATAGGGCCTGTCAAAAAATTTTTGAGTTTTTTTTTTTATTTTTTTTCTACCAATTACTTCTTGTAATGAAAACGTAATAACTTTTAAACTAAGAGGTATATCCTGATAAAATAAAAACAGTAATAATTCTAAATAACAGGTGATACTAAAAATACATAAAATACCCAGAAAATGCCAACAAATAATAAAAAAATATACTTTTTGAAAAAAATCTGCTTTTAAATTCGTGTTTTTTTGGTTATTTGATAAATTTCTTCAAAAAATGCCCCCATAACAGGTGGTTTTTATTACTTTGTATTATTCTCTATCGTATTAATTTTGTAAAACCAAAAATCGGAAGTCTCTATCCCTATTACAACATTTGCTATGATCATTTTTTTATTATTTGTTGCCATTTTCTGAGTATTTTATGTATTTTTTTAGTATCGCCTGTTATTTAGCATTATTACTGTATTTATTTTATCAGGATATAGGTACCTCTTAGTTTAAAAGTTATTACGTTTTCTTACAAGAAGTAATTGGAAGAAAAAAAAATTAAAAAAATATCTCAAAAAGGACATCATCCATTTTGGTCCAAAATCAAAAGTGCCGGCCAAAAAATAAAAGTACTGTATTCTGACAGAACACGTCCACCTTAGCATTTGTTACTATGGCACCAAAGCTGTAGCACCACTGTGCATCGTAGTATTTGAGTTCTAAAAGTCTGTCTTTTTAACATTTACGATTAAACTATTTACTAAAACAAATGAAGTATCTTGCCGAAACATGGCGTTTTTAATATGTTTTGGTTAACACGATGTAGGGCAGGTGACCCGGTTTTGGCCATTTTAAGAATTTTTTAGACTTTGAGGCTTTATCATTTTACAGTTTTTGTGATTAAATATATTTAGATCTAGCCTAAGGATACATTTTTTTTCATAATGATTCAATGGAAAAATAATCCTGTAGAAAAGAAAAAGAAATGGGAATTTGTGCCATTTTTGGCCAGCTTTACCCCATTTCTGGCCACAGTCATGTGCCAGTTCTGGCCATCAAAATTCATCAAAAAAAAACAAAAACTACTCGACGGATTTTAACGAAACTTGGTACAATTATTTTTCATACTCCTGGGCAGGTTATAGTATACTTAGGGATTCCCACGGGAACAGGAATTAGCGGGAAAATCCTTTTGTATGAAAAATCTAAACTGCTTAAGTTAGACGCTTGAAATTTGGCATGTAGGTACCTTAGTAAACTTAAAGCTTAGTTACAACAAGGAATTCCCGAAATTCCCACGGGAACGGGAATTAGCGGGAAAATCCTTTTGTATGAAAAATCTAAACTGCTTAAGTTAGACGCTTGAAATTTGGTATGTAGGTANCGGAGCACAATAAGCAGCGGAGAACTTGGACCGAGCACACTTTGGCCTTATGGCCCCCTTCACCGCAGCGGAAACAGTCCACTGCGGTCAATTCCAGCGGCGCACTTGAAGGTCGTGTGGCCAGTGCCCTAACAGGCGACATACCCTTCAACAGAGTTACATGACAGGACTAGGAGTTTAGTGGCCGACTGACTTGGCTTGAACCGGAGACCGACCACACACCCCTCCCTCAACCCTTCACCGCTGGTCTCGCGTGTGTCATTCCCTGTCGGTTTATTTCTTTAGTACCGAGAGCGAAGTTGCCGTGTGTGTTCTCTCAGAATACAGCACATTATTTTTTGGCCAGCACTTTTTGATTATGCACCAAAAATATATGAAACGTGGATGACTTTGATCTCAAACTACGACGCACAGTGGTGCTACAGCTTTGGTGTCATAGTTAAACAAATGATAGGGCGGACGTATTCTGTCAGAATACAGCACTTTTTTTATTGACCGACACTTTTGATTATGAACAAAAAATGTTTGAATCGTAGATGAATTTTAGATCTCAAAAACTCGACGCACAGTGGTGCTACAGCTTTGGTGCCATAGTAACAAATGCTAAGGTAGACGTATTCTGTCAGTATACAGCACTTTTTTTTGTTGGCCGGCACTTTTGATTTTGGACCAAAAATATATGCAACTTTTTAATCAATATTTTCTTATGACGTTGTCAACGTTGTAAACCGACTTTACAGACAACTTTTTTTTTTCAAGTTATGGCCTACTTTTTAGCGGGATCTGGGGGCCCCTTGTAACCCCGGGGCCCTGGGCTGCAGCCCAATCAGCCCATAGGTAGATCCGGCCCTGTCCACTGCTAAACATAGGCCTCCCCCAATGCTTTCCATGTTGCCCGGTTGGTAGCGGCCTGCGTCCAGCGCCTTCCTGCTACCTTTATGATGTCGGTCTACCTTATGAGACGTCCCACGCTGCGTTTTCCGGTACGCGGCCTCCACTCCAGAACCTTTCTGCCCAATCGGCCGTCAGTTCTGCGTACTATGTGCCCTGCCCATTGCCACTTCAGCTTGCTAATCCGTCGGGCTATGTCACCGACTTTAGTTCGTTTACGGATCTCCTCATCTCTAATTTCTAATCTATGTTTACATTTACCTTAACCAACGTAATTCGATGTGCCTATACCCAAGCCTTATACGTTAGCTTAGAGTTTAATAACTGTTGAACGTTGATATTTTAAAGTTAGTGAAGACTGTTTAGTGATAGATCGCACTTGACTGAAAATGAAAAGTTTTCATACATGCAAAGTAAATTAGTTAGAGTAGGCGCACACCGTTGATTTTTCGTCGGCCGATAGTTTAGTCGGGCAGTTGATCAGTATGGGCATGTATGGGAGTGCGCACACTACGCCGATTCGATTTGGCCGATTCTTCATACAATTTAAAATCGGGCACAACTATCGGCCAACTAAAAATCAACGGTACGCCTACTCTTAGTTGACACATTTCCAAGAAACTATTTAAAGAACTTTTCTAGCTCTAAAAACCCAGAATTATAGCGTTTAACCAGAGTAAATACAAATGAGTAGGTTATCTTCATAGAAACGCACCGAGCGCGGTTTGTATGCGTTGCGTTGCGTTGCGTATGCGCGCCATTACGTATGCGGCGCGCACACACTGACAACATTTAGCGTGGATTAGCGGGGAGTTTCTATGAAGATGACCTACTCATTTGTATTTACTCTGGTTTAACTGAGTCAGTGCCAGAGGTATGGGAGCGACACGGGAGGATGTTTTTGTGACGTCAAACGTTAGCTAGACTTCAGATATGCTTCAGACTTGTATAGTTCCAAAATACGGAACTGTCCTATCCATGACATTGACAGTGGGGCGCCACCGTCAATACCGGATCGCTGGTTCCGATTTTTGCCATGTTGGAAACCATATAGTTGAACGATGGTAGCGCCCCTCTGTCATTGAGTTTGGTGGGACAGTTCAGCGTGGGTCATCTATATGCTCTGTCACGTCATAATGTTGTGTCACCCCTCCCGTGCCGCTACCATACCTCAAGCACTGACTTAGTTATGCGCTAGAAAAGATAAACATGGCGGTAATATTATGTCAAAAAGCTTTTTGACAGATCTTTAGCCATTTTCAATTTAATTTAAGTTCGATCTATCACAAAATAGTCAATATTAGTTAGTCATAATAAATTGCTATGTTGATTATAAAACTAGAAACCTACTTACAATTAATTATTTATATTTTTTAATTTAGTTCTTAAGTTTTCGATTGGCAAGTTCACAAAAATTAACAATTAGAATGTAACTGTTTTAAACGTTATATAAAATATACATTCCACGCCGACAAGACTTTGAAACATTATTACTATAGTCTGGTCTGCGAGCACGTAGAATTTCGTCCAATGTCCCCAAGCTACCCATTCTTATAGCTCGCGCGTATATGTTGCTGTCGCGCTCGCACACTCACTGCGGGCGCCCGTCGCACAGTCGCGACAGCAATATAATTACGCGCAAGCGATAAGGATGGGTAGCTTGGGGTCATTGGACAAAATTCTACGTGCTCGCAGACCGGGCTTTATACGTATACAACCCGGTCGAGTTAGCTAGCCTAGCACCTGGCAGCCGTGACGTCACATCGCCGCTCTGGTACGGACGGGGCGAACGCGGGGAGGGGTGCGGGTGAGTGCGAGGGAGAGTCGCATTCCAGCGAGATGCGCAGTTAGCTCGATCTGGTTGTATGTATATATTTTTTAAAAACATACGGGTCGAATTGAGAACCTCCTCCTTTTTTTGAAGTCGGTTGAAAATATTCAGATATATTAGTTCACTGTAACAATTACTGCCTATTTTTGAAAATAAATTAAGACAGCAGAACCAAAATAATAATTTTGTGGTCACCATTAATTTTTAAACTACTTAAATAAATGTGATGACTAATAATAACATTATGGACCCAGAATAATGATCACATTATTTTAAGTTTTTTTGTCTTAATAAAATTATCGTCATTACATTCCCTCTACTAAATAAAATAACTTTGTCACTAGAAAAAAGACCTTACTGCAGTGTGATAGGATCTAAACTGCTTTAAATTATGCCACTCGGTAGTGGCGCCAACTGGTGAGAAAAAAGACAATACACATTTTTTCAATTATGTTGTCACTTGAAACAAGACCTTACTGCATTACAATATGTATCGAATTGCTATAAATTCTTTCACTCACCAGTGGCGCCAACTGGTGGCAAAAAGACAATACACATTTTTAACCAGCATGTATCTTTAACTTATATTTAAGTTCAGAAATTGTATAATAATTATGTTTATATTCCCTAAAAATGGAGCTTTGCTCAGGTCTATGTATAGATATTGAATGTAAATAAAAAGTTACATTTGTATATTGGTGTTTATTTTATGGTGGTGGACGCTTTTAAAAAAATATCCAATGTAGGGTAAATCGACTAGTTACTGGCCACTTAAGCCTCTTGGCCACTTCAAAGCTTTACGGTTTCTTAGTGCGATAACTTATTAACAAAAAACAGACATCAAATTGACCAGGAAATCTTACTTTTTAACCTTATGGCTTTAAGAAGTACAATTAAACACTTTTTGAATGTATATTTTTATTTAATTCAAAAACATACGAATAATCCTAGTTATTGGCCATAAAATTCTGTAACTGGCCATATGCATGCTAGTTACTGGCCACAGAAAAAAATAATGTATTACAGCTAAAGAAATCAATATAACATGAAAAACACAACGTTATCTAAAACTGTATGAGATCAGTCGTGAAACAATATAATTTACTCATAGACAAAGTGAATATTTCAAACCTAGGAGCTATAGTTTCAATATAAGTCTCAAATAAACAAATAAAAACAAAACTATCTAATCAAGCCCTTGTTTTTTGGCTTCTTTATAGACAGCAGCAAATAAATAATCCACTTCATCATCAGATGAATCAGTGTTACTCTAACTTTATCATCATAAATGACACAAAAAGGAATCGTCATCCTGTTCTGGTACATACACTCTATGAGCAATTGGAATACAATTCAAATGATACCTACCTACTTTTCTTGGCATTGATTACATTCTATAATTCTCTTTTTGATAGGGCACAAGCAAAAATCTCTACGAAAACGAATCACAAATGAGGAGATCCGTAAACGAACTAAAGTCGCTGACATAGCAGACAATAGGCAGGGCATATAGTACGCAGAACTGACGGCCGATGGGGCAGCAAGGTTCTGGAGTGGAGGCCACGTACTGGAAAGCGCAGCGTAAGCCGTCCACCCACAAGGTGGAACGATGACCTCATGAAGGTAGCGGGAAGGCACTGGATGCAGGCCGCCTCTAACCGGCCATTGTGGAAATCATTGGGGAAGGCCTATGTTCAGCAGTGGACGTCCTATGGCTGAAATGATGATACGGAAGTAAGCGCAAACGGTAGTCTTTCTATTTGGCGTTTGTCCTGCATTTTGGACGAACTGCATTTAGTGTTTTTTGGTACTTCTTGGCACATTGAAAATATTTGCTGCTTGTCGCTTTGATGCAATCTTGTTTATTTAATGGATGTCTGTGAAACAAAAAATGGTTAATTTAGTTATTGACACTTTGCTTTTAGTTACTGGCCACCTATGCCAGTAACTGAAATTTATGGATAGAAATAAATGATTTCTAGCCAGTAGATACTAAACTTTAAAAACATTACAAATACGGTGTATTTCCGCAGAAATTCGATGAGCATAGAATAATTTAGTTATTGGCCGGTCTGGCCAATAAACAAAAATAAATACAAATTGTCATTCAGTTACTGGCCACCCCTCAAAACTGAGGTTTTATTAGATTAACTCTAAATATGATACTGTAATATTGAAACTTACCGTTTAAAAAACACAATAGCACTGCAAACCACTGCAAAACACTGAAAACTACTCCATATTACTATTTTTTAAATAAATCCGCCCGTTAACAAATACATTACATAAATACTTCTCCGAGGGCGTCCGGGTACCAACTGTCAAAAAAATGCTGTTAGAATTGGCACTATGGTCAATAACGGGAAAAAATGAACTAAAATGAAACCTGATGAATAAAGCAGTTCTTTATAAAAAATACAGATGGCCCGACCTGCCCCGTTTCTTATTTTGTGCCGATAAAGTGCAGTATGGCCAATAACTGACGTTGGCCAATAACTGGGTAGTTTACCCTATATAATTTTTCTTAGCAAGAAAAATCTAAACAGTGCTTCTCTTTCTCGCAGTTTTATTAGGCTTTGTACAGAAAACAAATTAACATTATTATTAACTAGCGGCCGCCCGCGACTTCGTACGCGTGGATCCCGTTTTACCCCCTTCATCTATCTTACGCGGTTTAGATTTTTTCATACAATTTTTTTTCCAAGTAACTCCCGTTCCCGTGGGAATTTTGCAATATCCTGTTGTTACTAAGCTTTAAGTTTACTAAGGTACCTGCATGCCAAATTTCAAGCGTCTATATTACGCGGTTTAGATTTTTTCATACAAATGTTTTTAACCGCTAACTCCCGTTCCCGTGGGAATTTTGCAATATCCTGTTGTAACTAAACTTTAAGTTTACTAAGATACCTGCATGCCAAATTTCAAGCGTCTATCTTACGCGGTTTAGATTTTTTCATACAAATGTTTTTTCCCGTTCCCGTTCCCGTGGGAATTTTGCAATATCCTGTTGTAACTAAGCTTTTAGTTTACTAAGGTACCTGCATGCCAAATTTCAAGCGTCTAACTTAAGCGGTTTAGATTTTTCGTACAAAAAGATTTTCCCACTAATTCCCGTTCCCGTGGGAATTCTTAAGTATCCTATAACCTGCCCAGGAGTATGAAGAATAATTGTACCAAGTTTCGTTAAAATCCGTCGAGTAGTTTTTGTTTCTATAAGGAACATACAGACAGACAGACAGACAAAAATTTTACTGATTGCATTTTTGGCATCAGTATCGATCACTAATCACCCCCTGATAGTTATTTTGAAAATATATTTCATGTACAGAATTGACCTCTCTACAGATTTATTATAAGTATAGATTATCGACAAATAGGTACAGTCAGCATCAAATAGTTCATGACACCCAAAGTAGCCAAAAAGTTCGCAACACGTCTTTGTTACAATTGGAATAAGGTTGTGTTGTCGGACTTCTTGGCGGGAATCTGAAGCGTCATGTTAGCGGTTTTGTTTTATTTCCTCAAATTCGTGTGTGGGCGACTATTAATGTGTATTACACACACACATTGTGTAATAATGGTGGATTATTAACCATTGAGTGTTCGTGAACGTGCATGAGTGTGGCAAGTGAAGCAAAGCAGTGCATCGTGATTTTTCTGGTTCTCTCAAGTTGTCCATAGGAGGTCTCAGTAAAGCACCACAACTTTACTGAGACTCTAAAGGGTGGGAAGGGGTATCATCTATCATCCTTCATTATATCATTACTTGATCTCATTTTGTAACTCGTATCACATAATACTTGAAAATGGCACAAATCAAGTCGACCTCGACGTGTATTGCCAACATCATCAAAAAAGATGAAGAAGAAGGTTGTGTTGTCTACTTTTTGACCACTTTGGGTGTCACGGACTATTTGACGCTGATTTTACGTACTCCCAGAATCAAATATCAATAGTTTTTACTGGAAAATAAAGGAATTGATAGAACTTGGTCTAACATAGGATTTGTAAACATAACAGTAAGTGACTGAAGAGAAAATAATATGTATAGTGGTTACTATGAGGTGTATTTTTTGAAGATTTGAAACTCTACACATTCGTATACAAATGTATACGTACGGGAAAGTAAAATTCTAATGGATTAATCAATTTGAAATATGTAGTTCTAAAACAAACGAAGGCTTCGAACAAGTGGGCCTAAATATTCCATAACAAATCTGTAATCAGTCGGCGCCACTGGCGAGTAAGGTCCTGTCACTTGCTTGTGGCTAAAACAGTGGCGCCAACTGGTGATGGAAAATGAAAAACCCTGATTGTTAATCGAATTTGAAATACATAGTTCTAAAGAAATGAATGCTTCGAACATTACAACTGTGTGCTTAGTGCGAGTTAAGCTACAGATACACATGCTCGAAAGTAGCACGAAAGCATGCTATTTTTGAGCAAATGCTATCAAGTAGCACGTGTGTATTGGGCCTTGCTGGAAAATAGCATGCTAGTTAGTAGTTTGCTAGTAAATCGACCAACTGTTGATTTTTGAGCACGCTACCTGAGGAGCGGGGTAGTGGGGGCTGCGTTTAAAGCATGTCTGAACGTGTTTGCTTTGTAGCATGCTTGTTAGTAGCAAGCAGTGAGTTTAGTCAGTTCAGTGTAGGTTGTGCGTAAAATGACAACAATTTTTTAGTACATTTCACCGCGAGCAAAAACACAATTTTATTGAGTTCAGTACGAATAGCTAATTGGTTATTCATTTCAAGGCAGCGCTTGTACTACCAACAAGAGTTCTGTAGCAAGTGTGACTGGGATGTTTGCTTTGAGCATGCTAATACAACGGCATACTCAAAACTAGCATGCCAATACCTAGCATGTGTACCCAGTACGATAGCATACTCAATATTAGCATGCTGTCAAGCATGCTTAGTAGTGTGCTACTTTCGAGCATGTGTATCTGTAGCTTTAACATCAAGTCATCGCTAGCGACTGCATTAAACAGTAACATGAAATGTATGACAGATTGTACAGCGTCCCTAGCGGATACTTTAAAGAACTAATCTTTATAGATTTTTTGACGCACTCTAACGACGACGTTCAATGCAAACTCGCACTAAGCACACTTGATTAATCCTTCAAGGTCCGCGAATCTAGACACAATAGATAATCAATTTGTTATGACATTAATTAATGCCGTCTGGGACTCAATCGGATAAATAAATCTAAACCAATCTGTTAATGGTTCTAAAATAAAAGAACGCTTCGAAAACTGTTTTTTTAATTGCATGAGCTTATAACAATGGTCTGACGCCGCAATAACATGATGGACTCCGCCGGAGGCGCATGGTATGTGGTCCCATTTTATAGCACCTACGATACTGTACATACGCACGATTGCATGGATGTTTAGCGATGCATTTTTGATTTAATCGAGTATTTGACATCACTAGTCAATTGACAAGTCAAAAAAGGAGCTGTCAAAACGTGATTCCTCAATCAAGTGAGATCTTTGGTATACATTTCCCAACTTATTTGACTATTAATTTATTGTATTTAAAAACTAATTTACAGATTCTAAATTAATCAGAAATATGGTGTTCTTGTATTCTTATAGTTGCATCCTGAAATTATTGATTAATGGTGTCAAATACACGATTGCATCCGAATTTTGATCACTGTTAAACTACACAGAGTTTTTGACACAATTTTCACTAAGATACATTTCAATTTGTTTCCTTTTTGTAGTGTTGTTACAACTATTTCTAAATTCCCCAGGCTTTGGAAGACGAGTTCATGGCCCAATTGGAAGAGCAAGAGAGGCTGGCGGCAAACGCTCGCCTGCCCCCACCACCCCCTACGAATATGCCGCAACACAGCTCCACATTGCATTCCTCTAGAACGAGCCTCGCTTCGAGCCATTACGATTAGTAATAGAATAAAGCTTTATGCCTAAAAAGGTTGATTCCATAGCCGTAATATCAAAGTATGTCTAAAGTCATAAAAAAGTAGCTGTCAAAGTTGCCGCCAAAATTTGACGTCAACTGTCAATATTGCCGCCAAAATTTGACGTTAAAGTTAGGCAATGATCGTAAATTGTACAGCCTAGGTCTGTATGTCGGCGGATTTGTAAAAGACTAAGTAAAAAATAGCAGTAGCGAAAACTGACTTCGAATAGAGAGTAGAATGTATCGGTTGGAATTGGGATGATGATTAAGTGCCTTGCTACGGCAGAGCCTTATTGTTTTTGGCTGGAAGTAACTGGGGAGTGTTTTAAATTGTTAAAGCGAAAGAAGAGTCGAATAAGGCGATATCCACGAAACTAAGAAATAAGAAATCAAGCTCATATTAAAAGTATACTCGGGGTCGGGAATAAAGTAAAAAACGTAGTAAATTTGTCGGTCTTCTGACTGGTTTTGGCAAAATATGAATAAACGTACATATTTGGCCTTTGTAAAGAGCTAATTCACACGCGCTACAGAAATTGAATTTATAAATAAAATCGAGTGACGCATTACATAAGACGAAGCAAATAAATTTTTGTCTACAGGGCGGGTCGGCTGAGGCTAAGTTAATATTGCGCTTAGTGTGAAACTGAAGTATTTAATAAAGTAAAAGACTTAAAATAAACTCAAATGAAATTAAGGAATGTAGTGCCAAATTCGGTGTTAATAAGCTACTTAAATGGATTATTATCAAAGACTTATGCCCGTTTTCACCATCAATCCCTAAGTAAGTGAAAACTATGAAAACAAAATTCCTGTTATATGTTACCATAGGGGTCACTTAAAAATTAGGGATTGATGGTGAAAATGGGCATTAGTATACTACTAGATAAGCTGTTAGTTAAAGGTATGGAGTAAATCACAGTTCAGAGGGCTTAGTGTGAGTTTACATCAAATGTCGTCACTAGTGAGCGCATAAAAAATGACATTAAGGGCTATATTTCACCGGGACACCATGGCGGCGCAACCATTCGCCGGCTACCAACAAAATGTATACAGCTCTATAGAGAGTTACTCACCTGGTGTCCGTTTGGTTGCGCAAAGCTGTATACATTTTGTTGGTAGCCGGCGACTGGTTGCGCCGCCATGGTGTCCCGGTGAAATATAGCCCTAAATGTGTGACGGATTGTAGCGGTAACTTTCAAGAACAAAAATGTTCATATATTTTTTTAACGCGCTCACTAGTGAGGACGTTAGATGTAAACTCGCACTAAAGCCCTTAGGACAGCTTATCTAGTGGTAAAGTCAGCATCAAATAGTTCGTACATCCAAAGTAGCCAAAAAGTTCGCAACAAGTCTTTATTACAATTAGGGCTATCATTTTAGCGCTCACCAGTTAGCGCCACTGTAGAGTAAGGTCCTGTCACTTGCTAGTAGCGAAGACAGTGGCACCAACTGGTGAGCGCTAAAGTGGTAGGAGGACTATCGCATTTGCACTCATCAAGATGGCGCCACTGTAGAGTAAGGTCCTGTCAATCGCCAGGGGTGCCAACTGTTAAGTATAAAAACGATAGCCCTCATTGGAATAAGGTTGTGTTGTCAACTTTTTGGCCACTTTGGGTGTCAGGGACTATTTGACGCTGACTGTACCAAGTCTTTGTATATTAAAAATCGGGGTGTGATTCCAGAGAGCGGTAAGGCTGTGGGTAGACCAGAGCGGAATAATATTTAGTAATAAAAATTGCTTAAAGCTTCAAATTGAGTGTTGGTTGTGAATTTTTTCACGGATAACTTAAATTGAGGATCGCTTCATAAATTGAATACAACCCGGTTGAGTTAACTGCGCATTTGGCAGCCGTGACGTCACATTAAGCTCGGTACGGACGGGGCGAACGCGGATGAGTCGCATTCCAGCAAAGTGCGCAGTGCTCAATCGGGTTGTAGTTATTGTTTAAAATTAAATGTAATGTGAAATGCATCAAGCATATCTATTTATGGCCTAAAACTTTGGTGACGTGAATTATAGACTTGTATCATAAAGTAAACGTTTTGCTGAGAATTTGTGCATATTATGTGATTGTTGTAATCAAGTAAAATATCTGAGAATGTGATTTCTCGCGAATCTCGCATTGAAAAGTGTATTGTTTTATGTCAAAAAGCTATCAAATTTTCAGAATCGACCCACACATTTTGATTTCTGACGCTGTATTTAAAAAAGTTACTGTCAAAGTTCCCGCCAAAATTTGACGTTACACGCTTTTTTATCTGTAACGCATAGTGTATTAAAAATGACTTAAAATTAAAAGGAATTGATAACCAAGGTGCTTATCGTGTGAAATGAAAGCAATTTAGGCGTTTTCGCTCTGTGTGTGAGACTGGTCAATTTAACACCATCGTGGTGCTTGTAGTTAGGCCTAGCTTAGTTGCGTGGATTGGAACTTGTTTGTAATGCTTTTTGCGTGGATAGGAATGCGGTGTGTTGTTTGCAAGATTGATAAGATGTGATGATTATAATGTAAGCAGGAGTTTAGAGATTGTATTTCTCTAAAAAATTAAGAAAAAACATAGAGCAACCATGTTTGCTGCAATGAATTTGAAGAATGTCAAGTGCCGTCACTTCACAGTATTTTTGTCAACGTATTTTTTGTTGATTTCAAGCAAAACAAAAATCTGTTTTGCTTCTGTAATAAAAATAATAATATAATGTCACACATTTTTCTACCATAATATAATAAGAATGAAAAGAAAATAATATCCAAAAAGGAAATCGCTTGTTTGCGAAGTCAAATTCAATACCTACGTTAAGTCTAAATAAAAGACAAATATAACGCTCAAGAAACAACTTCTTAATAAATTTTCGGAGGTCATAGTCAATGTTTTTGAGAACATTATCCCCGTAGTATTTGCTTAGGGATAAATTCAATTCTAAGCTAAGAAATTTTTTGGCACCGACTCCAAAAAGTAACTGTCAAAGTTCCCTCCAAAAAGGATCTGAAAATGACAGTTAGAGGGCGCTTTAATCGGTTTTGTGTCCTTAATAAAACTATGACTAAAGCATATCAATATAAAATTGCTCAGCAGCTTTAGGCTCACTAGGGAGGGACTATAAAATCTATGACTATTAATTTGACTTAAATTGAATTTTCACTGTTTTGCACGTTGTTAATGCCTAGATAGCGGGCAAACTAGTAAAATTTAGCTGTCATTTAAAGTAAAGATGCACATTAACTATCTTACTTAGTCAAAAGCAAATTTGATGTATATTTTGTACATAGGAACGGTCACATCAGCTCACCACAAACATTTTAACCTTCAACACAGGTACGAAATCTAACTGTGGTAGTTGAGGACTGTAATTAATTAAAAATAGTCAACTAAATAAATAGGTGACTGATGATTGTAGATAAGTATAGGCGAGATTATTTTTTCATTTTCATGTACAGATTTTTTATTTCACTGTGCCTTTAAGTATCGGTTCTTATTCTTAAGCGCACGTCTTTACTGTCTGCCATAACCTTGGGTCTGGCACGAGGGGTGCTGTGAGTTGCGTTTCTTTATTTATAGTGCATAACGAGGTAGTTTTGGGGTAAGTGGGGCAGGAGAACGTTTTTATTACGTTACGAGACTTCAAATGTCAGCTTGACAGCTTTGAAGCATAACAAAGCTTTGTTACGTCACATTCATGTCACTCCTACAGCACCATCTTCCGCAGGTATCGACTCGATTATGCACTATACCTGTAGCTTACAGATTTTTCCGTAATCAGTCCTAGAATCTTTATTTTACATTATCAGGCAAAGAACTAGTTTAAAAAAATTAATTAATGATGGCTTCCAAAAACTCTTTTCCTATATTTTACCCTTAAATATTTTTGCGAAATAACAGTCAATCATTCTCCCAGATCCAATCTATCTTCCAACTTAGTGGCTGAAGTAATTTTGGTTCGTAAAAATCTCTATTCTCCATACCAAAACTAATCGCAAACGGTTCAGCCGCTAAGACACGAAAACTTAAACAGAATATTTTGATCCCTCAATGCCTCCCCAACCCGTCTGGCCAGCGTGGGGAGTGTAAGCCAAATTCCATATGCCTCTGGAAATTAGAGGGTCGTACTCCTTCAGTGGAGACTAAAATAATGATCATAAGCTTATATTTTTATTGGAATTTTAAGTATTTAGTAATTCACAAATCCCCTCGTGTCCAGATTCGTCTGCGTGGAAACCAAAGAGCGATATGATTCCCAACATTATAATATTATTTTCACATTATAATATTATTTTCAATCAAAAAATCACTAGTCTGAACATTGGGCTGATTTTTAAAACGTAAAAATAGTTTTTAATTTTTTTCTTTTTATATCATTAAGACACTGAATAAACAAACGTTATTATTATTTAAGACGTAGTTAAGAAGCGGCAACTGTAACATAAATATTATTGGTGTTCTAGTTAAATACATATCGCTAGATTTCTACATAAAAATATTAGTATAGGGATCTGTACAGCGCCTCTGTCGGAGGCGATAGGAAACTACATCCCTTACAACTGAAGGATGTTGACACCACTTGCAACTTTTCAAAGTAAGTTTCTTTTTAAAGTGATTTGAGTTATTACAATAAAATTTTTAAATCTTGTATTTTTTATTGCTATAAAATCAGTTTGCGCCACTGTAGAGTCAGGTCCTGTCACTCGCCAATGGCCCCAATTCTGTGAAAATTTTGACATATAAAAAGTATGTCAAAATATTAATGGTGTCAATATGCTTAGTTGTATTTTATTGTAAATCTCATAGGAATCTCCATGGGTGTTTCACAAAAGCCGCACTAATTATAATAATCAAATTCCAAAATCCCTTTAGAGAGATTAATTTTCTACTTACTGATGATTAAGACGTTTCTCATTAAGTAAAAGTTTAACATCTGTTGATTATATAGTCAATGATTAATTAATTTAATTTTTAATACTTTTTTTAAGACATGTAAATAAATAACTTAAAATACTATAATTTTCTACTTAGTGCATTTGGTTTTACATTATTTTTTTAATGGAGATTACCGCAGTATTTTTTAACATTAGGTAATAAATTGATAGCCATACACATTTTAATGTTAATTTTGTCTATATGGATTAAAAAATAAATTATTGTTAAAACCTTTCAAAATATAAAGAACTTACTTTGTACTCAGTGTTTTATTTGTGCCTTTATTTTTGTATTCAAATTATTATTTAACTTATTTTATTCCGGCTGCGTTAATACCGATCTTAGGCATGTGCCAATGTGCTTGCAAAAATGCAGAAAGACTTGAAAACTTAGGCTGGGTTGCACCATCTTACTTTAACTTTGACAAATGTCAAAAATCTGTCAAACTCCATACAAAAAGCACCGGTTATCGTTATAGTTACGGTCAAAGTTAGGCGGTGCAACTCAGCCTTAATATTTTAACTGA
>NW_021134732.1:0-6940 GCF_004193835.3 Ostrinia furnacalis
TGTTCTCTCACTAGCGTTTTCTATGTGTGCGTCACGTCACGCGGCCATTGATTGGCCATAAGGCACGCCTTCTGGCCAATCACAGCACTTTTAAGCCGGTTGCACATGTTGTCGTAGACTCTCAGTCGCTTTGTTTTTACACAGTTGAATGTGTGTGTGGGAGCTGTGGTGGGGGAAATGTGGGGACACTGGTTCTCGTTGTAGTTACGCGCGACTTCATATCTATTCTCTTTCTATGATCTGAGTCTCTAGCCAATATCTCTTTGATAGCTGATCAATCAAGTATTTCTGGAGAAGTTTAGTCGCGTAAGAGTCTAGATCTATAATCATCTTAGTAATGCTGATCCTAGCTACGAGTAATATAAGTTATATGTATTAGTTAGTAGGTACGTTAATTGTCCAATCAACATGACATTACTTTTTGGGAGTGTTTCTTGAAGAAGTTGTGTCTAAGAAAGGCTAATCGTATGAGTTTTTTTTATGTGACAGGAGGCGGACGAGCTGATGGTAAGTGATTACCGTCGCCCATAGACACCTGCAGTCCCAGGGGCTTTACAGGTGCGTTCCCGGCCTTTAAGATGTAGAGACCGCCTCTGTGGTCTAGTGGTAAGACCACCTGCTTCAGACGCAGAGGTCCCGGGTTCGATTCCCAGTGGGGGCAGATTTTTCTGTTCGGTTTGGTTGGTGGTAGGGCTTGTTTTAAGTCCGCCTGGCTAGCTACCACCATCTTACCTAAGTCTGTCGCGATAACAACAATGTTAACAGCATTGTTGTGTTCCGGCAGTTAGAGGTAAGATAGCCAGTTCCTCTGTGGTTGAGGATTCCGGGTGAAGCTCGCTTCCACCTTTAGCCTGATCATCACTTACCATCAGGTGAGATACAGGCCAAAAATTCCTCGGTGTGGATAAAATTTTCTAAAAAACATTTAATTGTGTTTAATTGAGACACGAACCACTAAACTGGATTTATCTAGTTTAATTAATTAGAGTGACTCCTTAGATGTTTGTAACAAGGTAAATGAGTTTATTAGGATGGTACAGTTAGCGCATCAGTACATATTCGTTGCAATATCGCACTTGTTCCAACTGCATAAGGAACAATGTTTAGGTGGATACCGTTTGTACCTTAGGGCAGTTTATTGCATTGCCGCTGAAGGCAGTACATCGCTAGCTTCTATGGACAGTACGTGACCCATTGTTTGGGAGCTAAGGACGGCCGCACACTTTGCGTAGATTAAGAAGCGTTTTATACAAAAAAAATACTTAACTGACCAATAATAATATTAACGTTGCTACTCTAAAGACCCTTGAAGAAGATGATGACAATAGTGAGATAGTGACTGACTTTCTTGCGCTGCTTCTTCTAAGCACTGGCCCATTTATTGTCCCGAAGTAGTGATAGGGTTAATACTGGGACGTGTAAAAGTGCTTTTTAAAAGCCTACTTGCATAAATAAATGAGTTTTATGGGTTTTTTGAATGTCAATATAAACTTTCTCCAGTCTACCAGAAGTCTCCAGTCTGCAAAAACCTACACTAATGCACATTTTTTTAAAATAGAGTATTAGCAATGTTTTCCATGTTGATCGATTGGTAGCGGCCTGGCGTCCAGCGCTTCCCTGCTGAATACCGGAAAACATTGGGGGAGGCCCATGTTCAGCAATGGACGTCCTATGGATGAAATGATGATGATGATGATGATTAGCTAATGATGCAGTAAAAGATTGTTGTTAAAGTCACTACATTTAAACGTCAATAACTTCATTTAATGCCATCATGGAGAACGAGGATCTGACCGCCTTTTTGGTCAGCACAATTCTTTTGCAAAACAATACTTTTTTTTTCAGTACCAAGTAAATTTTTGTCACCGGACTTCGTTAGCACTACTGCGCTACTTTGACAATTTACGTCAGTAGTGAGGGCGTGAGGTCGATGTGTGCTCAACTCCGTGAATACGTGCTTAATTGTGAGAGAGGCTAAGGCTGGGCGAAGACGGGCGACTAATCGCAATTTTTGTCACTGGACTTCGTTAGGACTACTGCGCTACTTTGACAATTTACGTCAGTAGAGAGGGCGTGAGGTCAATGTGTGCTCAACTCCGTGAATACGTGCTTAATTGTGAGAGAGGCTAAGGCTGGGAGATTTCTGGGAGAATTCGTGGCCAGGCTAAGACGAAAAAAAAAAATTACGTAGTACATGCTTCGGAATATGATTATTAATGGCTTGAAATCATAATATTGTTTCCAAACTTTCTGTGAGATCTATCGTAACTAATTTTCATTATACTCCTAAAACTCCTAAAAATATAAATACCACAAATAAATATTGTAGTAACGGCCATGTATTATAAGGGCATTTCTACGGGGACGACCGATCGACCTACTGGGGCGAAAAAAGTACCTTTAAAATTGAAGTACGGACTTGAAAAAAATCACACGTATTTATAGGACTCTTGATTTGATGGAGAGCATATTTAGAAGACCGCCAGGTTTTACATCTCGCCTTGAAAAAATCCGAAAGTTCAAAAACGGGCGAAATTTGGCCTAAAATGGAGTGTCCGGTTTCCAGAATTTACTCGTTCTTGCTTCATAACTTTTGAAATAATAACTTCCCCATTATGAAACCCACATTCACAGAACAAGGGATAGTTAATAAAGCTATATAAATGAATTTCTTGATTGCAAGTCCTTGGGTTTTAATACAGTAACACATTTAAATTTTGTCCGATGTGTGTGCCTCAATTCCGTGATTTTTACTTTTGTGCTCCTATATCACTAACAACGCAGAATACGAACACTCACGCCTGATTCCCATAAACTAGCAGTTGCACTCGAGTGGTCGAGCAGTATAAAAGAGGGATCAGTCGCTTTGAGGAGCATTTTTCAGAGGTTTGAAATCACTTAGGTATTTTTGGTCACTGGTCATTTCTCAAACCGGTGTGCGATATTAATAATGTTCATGAAGTATTTAATGAGATTACTGCTGAATTAATTAAGTATTTAACTGATATCTGCCATTACGTTTGGTAGAAATCGTTGTAATTTATAATGTTGTCGAGTAATGGACATTTGACATGATTTTTGTCTTGTCCATGTTCATTTTGAGACCCACTTGTTGAAATGCTCTACGGAGGCCATGAATCCGATATCATCCCCGATATCGCGACTCCTTGGTCTTCTGTATAATCTGCCGTAGCGTACCTGTGTGTGTACCATAATACTAAAGCCTTTTCGGAAACAAGCTTGTTAGGAAGACTGGAAGTCGTCGAGTCTGCGAGCGAGATGATTCGTAAGGACTCTCGAAAACAGCTTGTAAACACGCCTCATAAGTGAGATGAGTCTATAATGTTATCACCACACTTCTGTGCCATGCTGGAGGCGTTTTTTCTTCGAGAATGACGGAATTGAACTGCTTCTTTAGAGCCTTTAGTACCGGCGAAGCTCAGCTATAATGCCGTAACACCTGGTGCTTTGTTGTATTTCAGCTATTTGAGTGCCATTTTAATCGTGTACAAACTGACGTCCGATATAATATCTTCGGTATAGTGTCAGGTCAATCTAGCTCTTGGGTTTTGCAATATTTGTTTTATTTTAAGGTTAAGAATAAATAAACAAAGAGACCCTGTGTTATGTATTTATTTGTTTTATTTAAATAAAATTAAAATAATATATAAAAATTAAGAATTTATTATAGTTCCTTATTAAAAAAATAAACATATTGATTAGGATATTTGTTTTATTCCATTGGTATTTCAGACACATAAACCTAAAATGAACCATCTAACTAATAGACCAGCAATCAGATATCAAAACGTTTTAAGTATTTATTATATTAATTATTGAAATACATTAGGTATTTCTTCATAATGTCATCAATTCTAAGTTTGCGGAGCGATTTTTATATTTGGAGATTCATTTCTCAATTCCGTGATTCATTTTCTCAATTCGGTGCTCTCTCAATTCGATGCTTTACATTTCTCATAAACCACTTAACAATATTTAGTGACAATGCTATTTTTACATTCAGAATGGAGTAACATTTATTTTTTTGTATTGAAAATACTTAAAAAACTAAATATAAATTTTAGCACCGAATTGAGAAAAAATAAACTGTACAGTATAAATGCCCATAAGGTTTCTTTGTTCACTAATTTACTTTTTTAAAGCGTTACCCAATAAAAAATTAGCCAACTACCATACGTGTGCTGCCCTTAAGTGGTTAACCACGTTTAAATATTTTCATGCTTGAAAAGAAAATACCTAAAAACCACGAACGTACGAATGGCAGGAGCCAACTACATTTCGGTAGCGCGTGTTGCAAAGCACAGCCATGACGGGCGACATTCCCAGAACGTGACTAATTAGAACTCACATAAGGTTTACTGCACACCCGCGACATTAAAAAATAGACAAACGCAGAAGGCAGTAGAAAGTTATTTGAGAATACTCAGCGCCACAAAATGGTATATCGTTTGTATACTGGCACATCTTGGTCATCGTTAAATACAAGGCAAAAAGGCGGGTACTCTAAGTGGACTACATCGGAAATTGGGAGTTAGAACAATAACTGATGTTTTTAAGCTGATAATTACCTTTTACTTAACTTCACCACTTTTTTTATTCACAATTAGGAAGCTCTTGGCCTATATCACCTGATGGTATGTGACGATCAGCCCGAAGGTGGAAACGAGCTTCACCCGGAATCCTCAACCACGGAGGAACTGGCTATCTTACCTCTAACTTCCATGTCAGTTGGCTGTTTGGTGTAGTGGTTTAAAACGACTCCTACGCAAGATGGCGCAGAGTAAAATGTCCAAGGATATTAAAATTGTATGTCTAGATTTTCCTCGACCTCCTAAGAGCCAATTTAGCACAAAGGCGTCTAACAAGCACTAAATAATGCAATAACCCGATCCTACCCACTTATCGATATAAATCTTAATTAGCCGGGATGCAACTGCAGACTAGAGTCGAGACCCCCCGGGGAAATGAACCGGCGATCGCGGAAGATCGGATTACCCGGGTACTTTCATCCGGGAAACTGCGGTATAAAAGAGGACTGGTATGCATTCAAGAGTAGCTTGGATAGTTAGAACTATAAATTAAATAAAAATGTTCATACAGGGTGTCCCTAAATTTGCACGTCACACTAACACCCGAGGTAAATGAACTTAAGACGCATTTAAAAAGTATATTAAGTCCATTTTTAAAAATAACCAATATGAGTCATATTTCAAAACTCATCAAACTTTTCTATGGAAATTAATAAATAAAATTGGTCATATCTTAAAAGTTATGAAACTTTTCTCTACGGACATATTAAGCTTGTTCGATGCGTCTTAGACTCAGCTACCTCCAGTGTCAGTGTGATGTGCTAATTTTGGGACACACTGGTATAGGTCCTACTAACCATGGTAAAGGCATAACTGCATAATGCATAAAACTATAGATCCGATTCAAAAAAAGAAAGAAAGAAATGAGGGCATGTCAAGAAACTGGTCTTCCGCGAGAGCCCTTGTTGTGGCTTCGCGCATTATCACAATCACACTCTACTACTAAAACATTTTTGATCATAAATAATTTCTGTAAAAATTAATTTAACATTAAATTGACAACTAAAATTCAGTTTTCAGTGCTAATTAAGTAACTATGTACTAACAAGCATTTTCACCAAAGCTGTAATAACTGAATACTTATTGATAAAATATTATGTAACCTTTTCCACACTTATAGCTTTAGTTGGGTAGGTATCATAAAGTTCGATATAATGTAGCCCTCGGGGCAAAGGGTTCCGTTATAGGGCTCCAAGGTGTAATTATCCAATAACCCCCAACTTATGTAGTTTGGAACAAAAATATGGCACAATAGTGAATTTTTTGAGAATGAGGATAGCAGTATTTTTATTCCATTTAGATTTTGGCACTAAGTTTCACGTCTCTCTTGTTTGATGGGGCATGATGTGTTATTCATAATGAAGCAAGTTCAATTATTAAATACGAGGTAAGTCTCGAAAAATATGTAGAGCTTACAATTTCTAGGGGAGCACATGGCAGACGGCAGTTACCTACCCTACCCATCCTTAATTTTTTTATTGTTAATCGCTCATATTACACAGTGAGTAGTATTTCGCTTTTATATCTATTTAATCACAGAACATACATGGGGGTGATTCGAGTAGCCGTAGTGACGCTCTACCTCTGGGGCTTCGACTTGACACTACTTTTTGGGACACCTGTGTATAGATAGAAGATTACAACTTTATAGGATATACCTACCACAGTTTATCTTATAGCGTTATCATGCGTTTTACCTTTTTTGTATTTAAAATTGTGTTCAAACAGCTATGGTTGAATTAGTCAAAGTGGAAAATTTTCGAGGACTCTAGAGAGATATCGATGTTGTAAATGTTGTTGATATGTAACATGTAAATATGTGTACACGCTGTAAGCGTAATCTGAAGCCGTTAAATTAACTTAAAGAAGGACTGCGAAATTACAGTCTCTGGCAGTAAACACGGTATTAGTTCAGAAAGTAAGAATTATCAGTAGATCCACCTTATCTACCTACTGAACGGAGGTATATTTGTTATTTTGGCTTTTACTTGAATAAGGAGCACTTTGGAGGAGAAATGAGCAACCCCTCCAGGATAAACAGTTTTCTTGTGTTAGAAGTGAGTTGATCACAATCAAATAGCCCAGCTCAGGGGTGGACACTGGACATGGTCTAAAAAATAAGAGGTAAAATGTGGGTCATCAATCATTGACATGAATGACAAAAAGGTTAATATCTGCAAATCTTCCGTCAAATCCGAATATCAAGCAGATACGATAGAAAGATAGATAGAAAACTTAATTGACACAGTATAATACTTAAACAACAACAACAAAACGAGAATAAAAAGGTAACTTTTTAGTTTTTCACTGTTCAGGTGGATCACCTTTAA
>NW_021134734.1:0-51863 GCF_004193835.3 Ostrinia furnacalis
CAATAGTGGTTTTCATGTTTTTTTTTCCCGGGACACATGATTAAAGCGGAAATTTATTTATGTTCTTTGTAAGACAAAAAATATCTTTTGATCTGAAGTGAAGTTAGAAAAGAAAGCTTTACTAACTCGATTGTCTGCCCAAACAAATCGTCTTCACATATTGACTCTAGAATGCCTAATCGTGTGACATTATGGACTTTTGATGTCACCTAATGCAATTTTATATGCAGCTATACAAAAAATTTCTTTAACTTCATTAAAAGTCTGAAGTATAACACTGGTCAACACATGTTTTTTTTCCTTTAATTTTTTTTCTGTTATTGGGTATTTCTATGGCCCTGATTATGAAAAAAATACTAGGAGATCGTCAACAGCTTTACTTTTTAAAATATAGAGTTTTATTATTTTGACAAAAAATTACGAAAAATTAGACATTGTGTTGATAAAATATCTATTGAACACTAGCAAATGATCTTTTATATGATTTCTTTGAATAGACAAGTTTGAGTAGATCTCGTTGCAAACTCCAGCAATGGTCTGCCATTCATATATGATCACCACCGCCCCTGATAACCTTCTTCCATTGTCCGAAATTATAATGACTTCTTTTTTCTTTTATTTTTCGGTGAATAAATGATCTTTTATCTTTTATCTTTATCTTTATCTTTATCTTTATCCTGCTCCTCACTAAACTCACCCACATTTCGTGAAAATTGATGTTAATGCGGGTACATGAAGTGTATATTTATGCCCATGTTGCACCCTAGCTCTTGCAAGTTGGATAGCATGCTCTCAACAATTTCTTTTTGCTTAGGAAATTACTTATAACCAAAAAAATGAATTCTAAGCTTAGGACTGGACTTAAGTCATTGATTTCTTAAAATTACGATCATTTACCAGTTGCCTAATGTGAGTCCCATCAAAAATTACCAACATTCAAGTTTTCTGTGCTTAATCCTGAAAACTTTCATGAAAGAAAAATATAACATTCGTTACTTTTGTCAAGCGCCTTCACAGACTGTTTCAAGATGCCGAGGTTAATATAAAGTGGTGGAAGTACGATGATACGGTCTTGGCTAACTAGAGGCATGTTTATAAAATAGTTTGTATCAACTTAAGCTGAAAAGCAAAAAGTCGTGTGTGCGGGAAGCCGCACTGGTCAAAATTTTTGTAACCAATGCTTTTGTTTGTTACGACTATTCCAGATACACATGAAACGGGAATTTTGTGTAGCCCCCTTGTTGACCTAAAGTAAGTTACCTATTCTCAGAACACAAATCTGTACCCCCAGTGAAAACGGAGTTAAGTCAAAAATGGTGATTTTTGGGAAATCGCATTTGAAGTTAAAAAAAATCCTGCTTCGTCGCTATTAGAGATAACTTGGTGAAATATTTTTTAGGTGAAAGGTAATGTTATATATAATTAGGCAGTGTGCTAGTTTGGGAAATATAGCATGTAGTTTTTTCGTAATTAAATAAAAACCCAGTTATATCGCCATGCACGGCAACTTTACATTCGTGTAAAGTGATGTAATGGGACATAAATCATTTTACACCACTCTGAATTGACCACCCGCCAACAAGTGTAAAGTGATACATTTTACGCCATTTCTGTTGATATTTTTTTGTTTCTTTAATTTTAGAAAAAGTTGTAAAACAAACATTAGTAATTACACTATGAGGAATCATTATTTCAGGTTATTTAGGGTAAATCGTCCAAAAATTTCTACTTATATCAATATACACCAATTTTGTGATGAGAAAAAAAATGTGTAAACTGATCTAACTAATATAATAGCGATCTAAGTATCCTAATAATNCAAATTCAATCTGAACAACTTCAATCGTGTAAAAAGTAGTAACACGAGTCGTACCTCTTGACACAATAAAAAATTGAAAGAAGCCTCCGGTACACTTTGTTAAAAGTAGACATGTATCAATATACACGAAAGAAAACTCAAAATTGGTTCACAAAGCCTTACTTGTATCATTTGGCACAAAATTATTTTCTTTTCTATACGTCGTAGAAACATACCGATTAGATACAAAAATAGCTAATTTTTCAGAGATTCACATTATGTTATAAAGTCAATTTTGATCTAAGTCGAGTTAGATCCCTTTTCACTGGGGGTACAGAAATAACCCATTTGTGGTCTTGATTAATTAATTTCAAATATTTATTTTAAAGTGTCGATGTTACGCAGTTTTCATGAAATCCGATAGAGGTTTTCGACATTTTTCAAATATTATATTTACTAAAAACATAGCAGAAGCAATCTGGATTAAGCACACAATATCTTCATAACGAAGCAATATCGAAAACACCAACAAAATATATTTTTTTGTCCAATTAAATCAAAAATCTAAGTAAAAATATTAAATGAAGGTAGATAGCTATTAACTTAAAAACAAAAGCTGTTAGAGAAAAACTGTTACCATATTTAAAAAATATGCGTCAATTTGAGATAGAAACAGAAAAAAAATCACAGGAAACAAACAATTTTATTTTTTTTGTTGACCAGTGTAATCAATGTTATACTCGTAGAAGCTACTATTGCTACTATAGCGCATAAACCAATGACCATAAAATGCATTGAGATTCCATAGCATTCGTAAGAACTTGAACTGAATATACAGTGTGATAGGGCTCTAAACTAAAAGCAAGTAACGTAAGTTTACACCGAGAAGTTCCGGACACGTCCGAGTTTGTTTTAGATGTGTCCGGATGTTTGGTCGTGGATGTCTTTGTCCCGATTCAATTGTCGCTGTCTAATTTTATCAATGTGTTTGGGTTACACGAACGCATCGGTTCAATTGAGTCGTATCAGGTAAACGTACAGTTAACGTCAAAAGAGTTTGTAAAATCCAATGTGGTCAAAAAGTTGACAACCTTATTCCAATTGTAACAAAGACGTGCTGCAAACTTTTTAGCTACTTTAGGCACGGTAATACTATCTATACAGTATTCCAACTCTGCCATATTTTTGAAATAAATGTCAACAGCCCCGCGGTACGTCACGGTATGACAACATGCGATAGGGCTGCTCACCTACAGTACCCATTCTAATTACATCTGTCTACGTAGATTTTCTATCTAGTTTTGTGATTGTAATTTTTTTTTTAGACAAACAAAATACAATGGAATAGGATAAAAATGCGTGTTGTTTTGTGATTAGTAGATTTAATTTAAAAAAATATACTAAAATAATTTTGAATCTACTAATCATAATGAGTATTGTAAGTACTCAATACTCATTTATGATTAGTAGATTCAAAATTGTTGATTGTTAAATGACCTGTTACTTTAATTTCAGGCGGGCGAAGTCGTTGGCAAAAGCTGGTTTTATACAATATATAATTTTCATTTCAAATCAAAATGACTGAAAATGACCATTTCTGACAGTTAATTACTAGTTTTTGACAAATTTGACCGTAAATGACGGTCAGTCAAATTCAATCCCCTTAGTAATTTTCAACACTAGGCCATCGACTTCCGTACGGCACATTCGCGACACCCCTAATTTTTTCATCTCGACCACGTCCCGAAATTTGAAATTCGAAGGAAAGCTCGCGTTTCGTCGGTTTATATGAAGTTACAATACTGTATGATATTATTACCGTGCTTTAGGTGACACGAACTAATTTGACGCTGACTGGACCTGATTGAAGTCAATTATAAAGTCTGATACCATCATGAGACTTCATTTGCTCCCCATTTTTTTTTTACATTATACGAAAGAGTAATAATTCACTTTAACAGGCTTCTCTTGCAAACTTTAACGTTTTAATACTCATTCGTTGTGATTTTCATTATTTCGGTTTAAGAACGCCGCCACTGTTACAGAGCTGTATGCTTTACATAATTAACTTTAATTAAATCTCTCATTAATTGGAAATCTGAACTTATTACATATTCCTAGTGCTAGTATTTACAAATGCAAAATCAATTTATTGAAAAAGTTGCATCAAAGTTCATAAAAAGAAGATAAGTAGATAGATCTTGGGACATTTCCTTTGATTCCAGCAGCCATTCTAATAAATCAAGCTGGATGTCCAAAGAAAAGCTGTGTCGTGTGTTAAAATCTCACAGCAGTAGTGAATAAAAGAACAGAGGGAGTGAGACGGAGGTTGAAGCGACAGTTCTGACGTTGTAACACTTTAGCGCCAGTGCCTTCCGAATTGGCATCGTCCACAGTCAGCCTTATTCCGTGTATATTCGGACGTTTTGATAAACTAATATGGAACAAGATTCTACAAATTACATCCACATAATGTAGAAAAGCATAAAATCTTTTAATAAATAAAAGTTCAGAATCATGTAGGCGAGAGCAACGCGTAAACCTATAGCGCGGAGTTCTCGCTGAACCTCAAAATATCGATATTAAAGAAAAAAAAAAACAAACTAATTTTAAAATTTGATCGTGGACTTATTCGTATTTGAGGTATAGTTTTGCTGAACTCAAGAATAAACTTAACTTTTCAACTGAATGATGCATCTCCTGTCCATCTCCCATATTTAACAAAAGTGAATGTGGTTAAAGGGTTGATATTGTGTATGAATGAAAATGATAACAGAATGTCAATAGTAGATAATGTAACTATTATAAAGAAATACAATGTTTTTATTATGAAAATACGGCCAAGGCCATTAATATTTACGTTACTAGGCGTCTAGACGAACTACGTTAGCACAATTAAGATTGAGCTAGATCTGTTGTAGAGTTGAATGGTTATTTAGCAAGGTTAGTATTATAATAGAGCTATGTTACCAAGGTGAATTTACTGGATATTGATAAAACTATTTCTAATTTCCTATGTTTTAAAATTGAGAAGGAATATAGAATACCGTGTGCAACAGTACGAGTCAGTATTTATTAAAGCCATTGCTTTCATGGAATATTAACGTAACGTTGTCGGAAAATATTATTCAACCGATCTACGTAAATTCAAGACCTTGATTTGAAACATATTCAAATGTAAAATTCTGTACACGGCTACTAGAAAAGAAATCGGTGACGCAATTTCTGTACAAAAATACAAATAGGTATACGTTTAGCCCGGTACAAAACAGGCCTCAGAATAGGGGTCCACTTCCCACACTTGTAAAGCCTAAACCCTTGCACGCTGTAGGGGAGACCGAGGAGAGTTGTGATATAGTCGATATTTCGGAACTTATTAACTACTAACTATAAATTAATTAAAATTACAATTTGATAGTCAATAATGTTGTTAAAATCTAATATTATTGTATTATTAAAATTTAGAACTATCTTAATTTTAATAGTTAATAAGCATTTTTGACACGTCCTGTCAAGTCCGATGTCAGGTATCACACGCTTAGTGCAGAGACCGCAATGTTAAATTTTATTGTGCTTGTGACCCGCAAGGTGAACCGACAACATCATAAAGGTAGCAGGAAGGTGCTGGACGCAGGTCGCTACTAATCGATCAATATGGAAATCATTGGGGTGGCCTATGTTCAGTGTGCTTACCATGAGTTTACGTTATGTGTGCTCGCTAGCGACTGCGTAAAAAAATGACATTAATTGTATGACATATTGTGCAGCGCCCCTAGCGGCTACTTTCAAGAAACAAAATCTCCATAGAGATTTTTGACGTTTTCGCTAGCGAGTACATCTAACGTAAACTCATGGTAGGTACACAGTAGTGGACGTCGTATGGCTGAAATGATGATGATGATGATGAAATACTTTTTTACTTTTACTTTATTTTTACTATCGAAACGGGCGTTTTTAGTTCAAATCTCGAGCTACCAAATGCGCGCTGTCACAACTCTCCTCGGTTTCCCCTAGCTAACATACCTGCCAAATTCGGGACGTTCGCAGTAAAAAGGATAAGTGGGCGAGTGTTGCCCTACCTGTGACGTTTTACGAGAGCCCTCGGAGGGCTAGAGTCCTGGTAATCCCTTATTTTATGGTGTACGTCATTTGTTCTATTTGCGAATCCGAGTTCTTGGGTTGTATTATTAAAACAGACTGGACGAGGGGTGAAATAAAGTTCCAAATGTTTAGTTTTTACTCACTAGAATTATAAGCAGCAATCGTAAACGTTACTTACAGCAGTTAAATAACTTCTCTTAAGATATTTTATTAGTTATTACTATTGTCATGACAGTGTCGTGTGAAACTTTTCATTGAAACACATTTGGCACCACATTCGTGATTTTGAGTAATTTTTGTCACAAAAGCAAAATGACAGCTACAAAATGAACGGTATGGTAACGTAATTTTGTTGCAAAATGGCACTCAGTATTATGCCACAGTGTTTACCTACTTTGATGTACCATCGCGTCCGTACTATGCTAATAGAGCAAATTTTCAGGACGTGTCGTACATCCCTTGTATCCATGTAACCATTAATCTATTAGGTTATCTGCTCGTAACTATAACCAATCACTGCATGTGTAATCAGCGCCCTACATTTCCTACGATCAGACGCGTAGGTCCGTAACTAATTAAATTACGGTGTATCCCTGTAATCTGTTGTAATCCCGGATGACGTGCAATATTGATCACAGGCCGCCATTGTTCGTACATATTAATTTGAAGTATCATACACCTGTCTTAAACGATCTGATGGGTAATGCTTTGGGATATTGTCATCGACTAATCACTTTGGGTTTAGTTTCATTGAGGGTCATAATAATTATTATTATGTTATTAGTCAAGTGCCTAGATGATTTCGCATCTCTAGGTGCTTTGATTTTCATCATCATCAACATCATTTCAGCCACCGGACGTCCAGTGCTGAACATAGGCCTCCCCCAATGACTTCCGCATCGCACGGTTGGTACTTGGTAGCGGCCTGCATCCAGCGCCTTCCTGATATCTGCTGCGTTGATTTTGATATCATATAAATACCAAAAACTCTTATGACCCTCTAATAGTGTTCATTGGGTTAACTCTGTGTTAAGCATGTAACTTAATTTTTTAAATGTCTACTATTCTTAAAGTTTAATACCCAATCTAGTCCATTTGAAAGATATTAGGAGATCGCGAAGAATATTTTTCGATTAAGGAATCCATTTGCAAAATCAGCGTTTAGAAAAGAAAGGGCTCATTTTATTAGAGGTAAGTGTCGTTGTTAACTACGGAACCAAACAATGTATATGTCCCGAAACACACTCACGTCGTGTTATTTAAATTAAACATCAACAAAACACAAAAATCATTCGTTTGAACTTGTTATTCAAATTGATTCCGATTCGCACTCTCAATTATTACCTACAAATCTTAATTTACACTCCATACACGTCACTGCCATTCATAACCGCGTGTAAATTTTAATTTCCAATACAGTGGTCGGGAACAGAGGCAAATGGAGCCGTCAGTCAAGGAATTCCACGTATTACTCAGTACCACAGATGGGGACGGGTGACAGATAGAGATGCTTTGCAAATTAATTGCAAACGACCGTCGATGTGGCGTAGCTAATGTAGAACAGGCTGCCAATATTAGGAGTATTAGGCGAAGAAAATGTGTTATCAATGATAAACCTGGGGCAGGTTATGTAATTAAATTAATAGCTCAGTTTAAGTATAACTTTAACCGGTGTTTTTACATAGAGTTTGACAGACTTGATGGTTGTAAAGTTAACGTTAGATAGTGCAACTCAGGGTTAAATGTATTAATCAAAGCATTTCTCAATCATATTTTAGTAAACCTTTTCATAAATGTGTAATTAATTCTTGAAATAAGTTACGATACGATACGATAGTGCTCACCCAGCCAGGACGATGCCTGCTCCGGTCAAACCGGCATATCAGGAGGCACGATTTTAAGGAAAGACACACAAGTAAATCTTGAAATAAGTTATATAATATCACAAAGATTTTAATAAAATTGTTTTGTCCATTAAACTTTAAACCCAATTTTAAAAATCTGTGCTAAACAAGGGCTAATATAGAGAAATAAGGAATTAGTAGAGGTTTAATGTTCTTTGTTTTATAAGATAAACTAACATTTTTGAAACTACCTACATGCTAAATCCAATTATGCCTATTTATAAATCTATGCACCTAAAAACGATTCGACGATGACACGCCACTATAAACGCCAAAGATAGTTAAAAATAATATCTCCGCTCCGCTCCGTTAATTCTCTAGAATCCCACCTGTTTGATGTTCTGTGCTAGCTGTTCTCATTAGGCTATTGGTCCCAAATCGTTACATCATTAACGCCGGCGACGCCGCAACCAATTAGCCGAAGTACCTCCCGTGGGATAAAACGTTCGCAGCTTAAAAAATAATCACGGCAATCTAATTGCGATTTTTAATTTGAATATTTAATTATGCGTTAACAAGAAAGCCCTTGATCGAATTTTGGGCACGCTTTGTAATTTAAAAATTTCAATTCAGGTGATAATTACGCATTTTAAAAATGTTTAAAATTAATCTCAAGCATCGCTGTAGATGAAACTTTTATTTAGGTAGGTAGGTATTTGTCACAAAATGTAATTGATCCTTCTTATTTCACTAACAAAATGTTGATATTTTGTGGTTTTTATATCACTAGGGACTTTCAGAGTCCAGTGGTCTCAATTTCAAAAGACTTTTGTACCACGGCTCTGATTTACGGACTACGTGACCTACCCATTGCTGCTTCAGTTTTAGCTATTTGTCACTTTATTTCCAAATTCTGTTTCACTATCTACCTCTGAATCTCCAATTAATTCCCACAACCACTCCTGAATTTTCCGAATTCCATTTCAATTTGTGATAACATTAAAAGTTAGTAATAAATTAGCGTATTTTAAATAGCTAAAGGCTCTTTTCGATTCGCAAAAGCGTAATTTGAAAACGCGCGCTGCAAATAAAACAAAAGAAATGCAGAAAACGCGAGTTTGAGCGATTGCGTCGGAACACTATCGTTTTGTAAGCACTGAAGTGTTTGATCGATCACAGTTTCACAACAGTTTGCTCAACAACAGTAATAGGACTTTAACTTTTGCCGATACATTTACAACACCAGTGCTTAAGTGCGACCGCTTAATGGGCTCTTACAGGCATTAATTATACGATATACTCAGTAGCAAAAGCAAATGTACCCAATAGACAGTGAACAAATTCCAAACTAACTATCGTTTCTCTGGGAGAGTCGTTTCGTTCGCTACTCAAAATTAAAAAAAATCAACTAACTGTTAAGTTTAACAATAATATTTTGTCGTATTGTGACAATATTTGATTACTTAGTTTATTTATCCACTACCCAAAGTCTAGTCATTTACTCAAGAGCAGTTTGATAACATTTTTCAGTGCGGTTGGCCGCTTAACCTGCCCAACCTTCTGAATGGTTCCGAACCACCTCTGGTTGACCCCATCAATTGGAATTACTTGAACTCGTTACTTAAGTTAGTTAAAGTTTCAATTATCCAAATAATTTATGATCATCGAAACAACCACAGACCCAACCTGTAGCCTAATTCACGTAACAAACTTCAACGACATGCAAGCGATTTGGTGGTTACTTTTCGTATTCACGAGTTAATCGCCCGATTTTGTTTCGAGTATTCAATCGTTGTCTCCGCGGTAGGTATTACCTATTACCTATCTTGAAGTTTGGTTTAATTGGATGACAGTGATTAAACGTCAAATAACAAATCGCTGAGTTGCGTGCCGTGTGGTGACGGCAGAGTAGAATACATTTGTCACCAACCCCTACTCTTCCCGCGGGTGTCGTAAGAGGCGACTTAGGGTCCACACATCAAACAGAGAACGGGCAGCAGCGCTCTCTGAAAAACATCAATCTTTTAAACTGCGATCTCCAACCCGCCTGCCAAGCGTGGGGATTATGGCAAAACCCTCCACTATAGTGGAGGAGGCTCATAGTCCAGCAGTGGACTGTAAAGGGCTGTTGATGAGTTGCGATCCTATTGAGTAATCGTTCTATCGAAATGACACGTGAATACGGATTTAGGACTGTTTTGCGACGTCGTCAACGGCATTTTGACTGTTTCGAAATAGGTGAATTAGGCCACTGTGCGGAAATTGAATACTCAAAAGCATACCAAACTTGTTGTTGTTGTTGCAAAGTAACACTTTTTGCAACTGTATAAGATATTTAGCTTTGTATACCGTAGTCCGTAGTGTTTTGTAGTACAGTGCGACGCTTTAATGAAACAATTTGCTTCAACGCAAAGTAAGTTTCCTTTGCCCCGTGGTTTTTTCTTATTCTCCCGGCAGTTTGCATCTCATAGATGGGAATGGTAATGGCCTCATTACCAAGTCGCATTTCGAGAATTGCAACTAACTTAAGTACCTACGTTTCAGGCTACTAACAAAATAATTTTCCTGAATATTGAAGTTACAGTAATTATTTCTTCACTATGCTGCCATGCAGTGGTAGAAATATATTTTGTTTGGAAGAAATCATAAGTACTCGTACTTTCTTAATGCAAATCTCTTATTGTCACTGATTGCTAGATGCAAGATCATTCTTAACCAACTGCTTTCTATAGTGGATCGAAGTTTCCTGGATTTCAGATTTCTGTACTGTCAATCTGTCATGTTTCACTTTTCAGCTCCTTAGAAGTTAATTGGTAGGAGGTAAGATCCACGTGATCGGATACCTTCATATTCAATCTAACAAATAATTACATAGTTATGGTGCGTTGAAGTTGCGCACGACGTCACAACGTGCGGCATTTTTAAGCAAGCGTTGACGTCACGGGCCTCTTCTTATGAACTTTGGGGCGCTTTATCTCTTTAAATTTTCATTAGTTTGAAAAAGTGAAAAATACGTGTAGAGTATTTTTTGATAAGTTAACTGACGGACTAATTAAAACTCTTGCTTTTTGACCCAGGCAACATCCCCATTCTGCATGTTCAACAATTGAGTGACAAAATGTAGGTACAATTATGCTACATGGGAGAATATAATTAAAATCGAAAACAAAACATCATCCAATTATGAGAACAATACAGACATGACATGTCGTATTCATACGATCGCAAACCCATTTGCATGTGTACTTGTGTAGGCACGGTTCAATCAATCAAGAGTGTTCAATTCCTAAGAAACAATAATTTGGCACGTTACGTACAGATGGTTATTGAATTTGTTCTTTCTTTTCCCTCTACAACGAATCAGTGTTTGTAGCCTCGTAACGAATTTACTTTTGTGTTCAACAAAATGGGTTTTTAGGCAATCGTTTGCCAGTTTCTTTTATACTTCCCCTTTAACTTTATTTTTACATTCCCCTTTTATATAAATTGCAATACATATTATTTGATTAATTACCCACTTACTTAACCATTAAGTCGTTACCAATTATAAATAAGCATATTTCTGTTAAACATGCTTTATTATGCTAAAGACTCGAACAAGGACACAACTAAGCAAATCAGTAAACTCTACTTACTTGTTTCAACCCATTTTTTTGGTAATTAGTAAACCTCATACAGTTATTTGAGTGCCTTTATTTGGGTACTATTAAGCCAAATAATAATAATTTCATCCAAAAAAGAAATAAGCATTTAGATTAACTTTTACCTGTAACAAAATTGCCACTTATTTCATATTAGTTCTATAACTTCTATATTAATATTCTTCCAGACTTCCACCCACTAAGTGATAGTCGCAAAATGTTACTCACTCAACTGTATTGAAGTCACCACACAAATAGCATGTTTCGTAAAAAGATGTCCTCCTGAAGGTTGTCTGGAACACGCCGTTTTTTCTTTATCGAATTTTCAATTTCTCTTCAGGTAAGTAGGGACACGTCACCAAGGTAACGCGTCAAACTTACATTGTGGTATCTTATTCCATTTATAATAAGTCTTATTTTGCAGACCGTATAAACTAATGTGTTGTCACTGTACATAAAAATAAAATTTACGACTCTTATTTAGAGAGCTCAACGATATTGATATCGTTGAGAGAAACATTTCATTTCTATTCATAATGTAAAAAACATCAGAACGTTACACATTCAAAATGATAATGTCTTAATTCTTTCATATTTCTAGATGTGTGGTATTTTACATTAAAAAGAGTAGGTATCTAATCAACTACTTTTTCACAAAAAATAGGTACCTACATAAGTTAAAACTTGTAATATGGTAATAAATGAGGTTTTTGCGGCGCTTCTTCTCAGCACTTGCTACATTTTTGTTTCGAAACGCTGATAGAGCAGAAAAATATAATGAGCACACGTAAACCCTCTTTAAGAGAAATAATATTGACGATATGCAAGTAATTAATTTAACTCGTCCAAACAAATAAAGCCAATTTTGATTTATATTTTTTTACATGTGTATTTTTTAAAATAAATCAGACAAATGAAAAATTGCTAGACAAGCTGGTTGCGTTTTACAAAAGAGGTTCGACTGCAAAGCTGCATTTAAACCCTCCGGGAGACCCTCGCTAGATGAACCGTCGTTGAAAGATAGATGACAGGCAATTCCCTGTACCCTGAACATATTGGCTCTCACATTCCTTGCTGAAGCACGCTCTATTAAACTGAAGTATGAGTACATGCCTTCATTGTATCTTTTAATAAGTATTTTGAAGCGTTAACTTGACATTTTATTATCAAAGGTTTTTATAAATACAGTTTCAATTTCAATAAAGATTTTTGAGACAAAGAAATATAATTTTGTAGGTACTAGACGGACTTCTCAGTATTAATTCCAAGAATATATTTCCGTGATAGGATTGGTAGAATATTTTCGAGGAAAGTGTTAAATACTTCAACCATTATACATTGACGTGAATAAGTACGAATATAATATTGTACTTATAATAAACTCACGATTCAGCAGCTTCAGGAAAAATAAAAACTGGTCAAGTGCGAGTCGATATTATCATAGATGAGTTTCATTTATCGACGTGTAACCTCATGCAATTCTATTCCCAAGTAAACTAAGTTCGAATGGAACAGAAACAAACATTTTCGATTTAACTCTTTGGGTGATACTTTTAAAAAAACACGAGGTCAAATACCTGCCTTGTTATGCATAAAAAAAAATTAATTGAATATTCCTTCAGTGTTTTCGTAAATAGGCAGTTTACGGCAAAGCTTTCAGGCCTTCAAACGTATGTCATGAAACGTTTTAAATCGAAAACAGAATATTCATTAGCTTAGCGGAGTAACGGGATGCTTCAATGTTGGAAAGCTTTTAATGCTGTTTGCTCTCTTATAAGATTGTGGTCCCATATTTATGGGTTCGATTTTTTGCAATATGAAAATATGAACAAAATAGCCCACGAGATAGCATTTTGCCGTGTTTCTTTTGCTCAAACTGTAGTTGGTTGTTGGATTCGAATCCCAGCTATTCAATGGCAAATATCGAAGTCATGACATGATTTTTACTTCGATACTTGTCATATCAAGCAGTCTTTTACCGTATTTCTTTCGCTCAATTCGCAGTTGGTAATTAGGTTCGAATCCCACCGATGCATTTCGAAGTCAATATGACATGATATTTACTTCGATAAATAATTGCCATATAAGACAAAGTATTTTTTTCTGGGTTTCTTTTGTTCAATCCATAGTTACTTGGTTTAGGGTCGAATAAATATACCACCAATGCAATGGTATATCGAAGTCAAATTATACTTATTTTCATCGCTAGTTATCATATCGTTCGTTATTACTGAATTTGACCGATACAATGACTTCAATAACATGAAAGAAGAACGGTCACGCCCCATACAAAAAAAACCCAGACCCGACAGTAACGAGACATACCTCATTTTTTTTGTCATGTCTGAATTAGTTAAATTATATATTTTTTATATTCGAAATCTATGTATAACACCAAAATATTACCCTTTGTTTTTGTTCAGGCGTTATACAAAAACTAATACAAAATGCCTATTTATCACCAAAATTGGTAAATGTATGTACCTAAATGTCTATTACAGCTGCTATGGAATGATGAACCTAGATAAGGTGACCTGGAGATACAGCCGGATTATACAGGGTGGTTATACATATGGAACGATAAGTGATCTCACTCGATTATTTCTAAACTATACAAAATATCGAAAAACTAGTTACTGATTCTGAAAGTGCTTCACGAGCTCTTTCAAATGGTACCAATAATAGGTTACAGATTATGGAAGCTGGTAACATTGAATTTCTGGATTTTATAACTTCTTGTTTCCACCCTGTATAATCCGGCTGTATCTCCAGGTCACCTAGATACATTCCATAGCAGCTGTAATAGACATTTAGGTACATACATTTACCAATTTTGGTGATAAATAGGCATTTTGTATTAGTTTTTGTATAAGGCCTGAACAAAAACAAAGGTTAATATTTTGGTGTTATACATAGATTTCGAATATAAAAAATATATAATTTAACTAATTAAGACATGACAAAAAAAAGAGGTATGTCTCGTTTCTGTTGGGCCTGGGTCACAGATGACCGTTCTTCTTTACTTCGACAGTTGTCATGCCAGTTATGTACCATGTTATGTTAGTCAATGCCATTGACGTGAATCAACAAAACTTTTAAATAGCTGATCGCAGCTTACTCGTAGTAAAGGGTCTCCTCTCTTTGTAAATTCGATATTGGTCCCATTCCACAGATTAAAACTTTATGTAGTACGTTAGCAGGAAAGTTCAGTTATAAAATAAGAATATTAATCGTAGTATCTAACCGGGTTTATGTCTTTTCTGGGACGTTATAGGTATTCTTGTCCCGTTTATTATCTGTCGAACTTGAAATCAAGGTATTATATTTTAAACTTGCGGACCCGGCGATCTTCTTTCGTTTCAAATCGGTCCAATAGTTTTGGAGCCTATTCAATACAAACTAACAAACAATCAAATCTTTTCTGTAGTGTAGATGTTATCAACTTTAAAAACATACGGGTCGAATTGAGAACCTCCTCCTTTTTTGAAGTCGGTTGAAAAGAAGCTTTTACGGTGAATCATCATTAAAGCATCAGCAGGTCAATTAGTCTTCACCATAAAATGAACCCTTAGGCTGAGTTGCATCACCTAACTTTGACCGTAACTTTGACGGTAACCGGTGTTTTCTATATGGAGTTGACAAATTTCTGACGTTTGTTAAAGGTAAAGTAAGATGCTGCAACCCATCCTTAGTAGTTACTTACCACGGGCAAATACAGGATTTGGTCTACACTCCCCACACTGACCACACACTGGTTTTAAACTTGGTTTAAATTATTCATGGATGGTCAATTCTGAGAACTGCTCGTGAATCAGTGATGCACAAGCGTCGGCACGTCAGACAAGGTATCTTAACACGTTGGACGCCACGCGGCTCACCGGTGAGCCTCGAACAATACAATTTCCATTGTGTCTAGCATCTCGGCGTTCAATGACTTAATTATGAAGTTGGAATAATTAACTATTTTTCATTCAAAAGTGTGTTGTGTGAACTAAATGTACCTACTGATAGTAATTTCCTATTTATTTTTAAGCAGCATAAAGATGCCTGAGTTTTTTGCAATGCGACAATTATAACGTCCTATCAAAGTGACAATTATTTGTAGGTGCCATAAAATAGTAAATGAACGTACTTATCTAAATCTTCCCGAGTAGAGTCGCGGAAAAAGGTTTAACCATACAACAGTTTTTTTTTATCCACAACGAGGAAGCCCTTGACCTGTATCTCACCAGATGATTTTTGACTAATTAACGTTCCTTCACAGGACTTTAAAATACCTAAGTGGATAGTTTCATACTAAAACGACGTTTCTATTTTACCCTTTTGCTCTAAGCATTCCTGCGGCGAGCGTTCTGATTTACCAAAAATCCCTTTATAGTGGTTATTTTGTTGGAGTAAAAATATAGTGGGATAGAAGTTAGCAGTAGGATCATGTTCTATAATTTAGACTAGTAGACTAGTAGACTGGGCACGGTGGTAACAACTCGAATGTTATCGAACGATGCTCCGTAGGTGAGTGAGATATTATTTGCTCGGTACCGATCAATAAGTCGAGTTCGTTACAACCGTAACCTATTACAACCGTACACTGTACCCAGTCTCCCCTACATAATGATACAAATATCAAGCTACAGACTGAAATCAAAGTGTTCTGACGCAAAGTACAAAAACTATTTTCCCGTATTGTACGGCTCTATAAATTCTTTTGCATTGGAAAAAAAAGCATATTTTAAGAAATATTATAGTAATTTTTGTGCGAAAAAAGTACTCGTATCTAATGTGCCTATGTCGCAGGTCTTCACCATGTTGATTTCGTTAAAAAGTCAGCCTGTGTGGCTACTAGCTAAATTACTTTATAAAATTTCATTAAAATCAATATAAATTAACGAGACACCTACCGCTTTTATCTATATTACAGAAGTCAGTCCCTAGAGCCGGGTTATTGTACCTTGATAAATTATTTCAGTGAATGCCTCGTAACAAGACTAATTTATATTTTAAGCTGTTCCGCGGAGGCAATTAACTTTGATTTCATTAATTTGCCTTGATTACTTTAGGTAGCGCTTTGTTTATTAAATCAAAAGTGCGGTTTTGATTGTATATCATTTGATGATTTGATGTTTGACAATTTTGCCTAATATTGGACGAAAAAAATCCAGTTTAGGTAAGTCACAAAACAATACAGTATACTATAACTATACAGTTGTGCCAATAAGTTTGCTACATACGAGTATATTTTGTCTTTGGTACAATTGGAATACGGTTGTGATATTAATTCTTTGGCCACTTTGGGTATCACGATCTAATTGAAGCTGACTGTCCTTCGACAATTTTTATTAGTTTAACAAATACAGTGTGAGTCACGTTAAAGTGTACATATTATTATAAAAATGATGATCATTGCAAATGTTGTGATAGGGATAGAGACATGCGATTTTTGGTTTTACGAAGGTAATACGATAGAGAATAATACAAAGTAGTAAAAACCACCGGTTACCTATAGGGGCATTTTTTGGAGAAATTTATCAAATAACCAAAAAAACACTAATTTAAAAGCAGATTTTTTTTCAAAAAGTATCATTTTTTACTATTTGTTGGCCTTTTTTGTGTATTTTGTGTATTTTTTTAGTATCGCCTGTTATTTAGCATTATTACTGTTTTATCAGGATATACCGCTTAGTTTAAAAGTTATTACATTTTCTTTACAATAAGTAATTGGAAGAAAAAAAATTCTATAAAAAATTAAAAAAAAATCTCAAAAATGTTTTGACCTCTTTTTTGTCGATAAAAATAGGTCTAGTTTCATTTATTTTCATATGTACACTTTAACGTGACTCACACTGTATTACGTGAAAAGCACAGTTAATTTGTAAAAACATCTGAAGATATCTTTATATCTAATTGTGTTATTTTAGAAGGAGAACGATCCGAGCTTAAAGTGAAATCCCCGCGGAAATTCAGCATCCTGTCAGCAGGATAACACACGCCCGATTTAATAAAAACGAAACTCAGGCGTCTTTCAAAATTGAAAATGGTTGAATAAAGACGTTATTAAGAAGAGAATAGGTAGATTTTTTCTTAAAACATTTTACCAAAAATAATTTTAAAATATTTTATTTATTTTTTACAGGTATGATGAGCTGATGACCGTTGGGGCAGAGAAGTTCTCAGTGGCAACCATAGAACGAAACCTAGCCCACTTGAAGGAACGACGATCTGAAAGGTCGCGGTAAGCACTGGGATGCAGACAATGCAGGACAGTTCGTTGTGGGGGAGGTCTTTGTCCAGCAGTGGATGATAGTATTAGTAGGTTAGAACGGTGATTCCTGTGATCGAATTCGAAGTTGGTTGTAACATGCTGGACTTTCTTACAAAATGTTATGTAATTTTGAACAGGGAGCACCTGTTAGGCTTGTTTCCTAAAAAAAACTTGACCGTCAATTACTTTATCAAAAAATATTGGACACGTATATTTTTATTTGTCAATCAAACAAGTCACGAAGTTATGATGTGTTGAAGTTCCGCGTGACGTCACAAAGCGCTACACTTTTAAGCACGCCTAGACGTCACGGGCCTATTCTCCTGAACTGAAAAAAGTGAAAAATAGTGTTGATTAAAGAAAGTGATTTGCTCTTTACTCCTTTTTAAAACCAAAAAGGACATAATATTAAACCTTTTACTGGTAAGAAAGTAGGTATTTTATTTCTTTCAATTTACCCCGCCATAAAACGATCAACCCAACGGCACAAACTCGTAAGTAGGGGATCATCCATTCCAGGTATTTACTGCATCAATGGATTAAGCCTGTAATAAACCCGATAAGGGAGTTACAGAAAATATTTGTGTCAGATTACAAAATATCGGTTTTAATTTGAAAGTCTTAAGGTGACAATACTTTATTAAATAAATAAAAATCCAGTAATGGTTTGTGTATTTATAGCATCAGTATCATTTAAATTAAATAAAAATAACCTCAAGTAAAATGAAGATCTACGTCATATCATATTATCATTTTATATCAAACAGTTTAAGTTGTTTGAAATTACCTCTGTACCGTAAAAGCTGCACCTAAAAGAAACCGTTTTGATTTTGTAAATGTTTTGGTTTGTCAGTTTTCAAAAATGACTTGAAATTTGCGTAGAAAGCGATACCTACACCAAAATACTGACTGGTAAGCCGTACACTTAAGTGTACGATATAAGAGCAGGTACAGTCAGAATATAAGGATGACACAATATTTTTTAATACGTTTTGACTTAGAAATATAAATATTTACACGTTATTTCCAATATGTGTATTATTACTTTAACACTAACAGGTATCTCCTGCTAGCAAAAGTACTTTATTACTTAAATATAGTTACTTTTTACCCCGTTTTCTTTAATTAGGTACTCGTCTTATAATAGTCCTAGAGCAATAGAACTGGTTTTATATTCTTATCTAAATTGAAAATTTTAACACACACTGATTTCTCCAAAGGAGGAAATTCGTTCATTCTTTCGTTCATTTCAGCCGAATGACGTCCACTGCCGGTCAAAGGGCTCGCCCAAGGATTTCCACAAAAATCAATGAAGAAAATTTATTGATGTTCGAATATAAACTTTATGCATGAGATATGTAATATTCACTTTTGCTGCTAACCGTACAAGGGATGTTTCATGCACCTCGACGCTAATAATTCTATCTCAAGAGCTCGTACACTAGACTCATAAGAGCTCTAAGCGAGATATTTTCTGCGTCTACTGTTCTCAAACGAATGAAAGTGACCCTTCAAACTCGTATTGATGTCTCATAATATCATGCCACTGAAAATTATTGGTTGTAAAAATTAGTTATTATAGTGAATTCGTCTAAAATTATACTTTGCTGGACAAGTTGCTGGATTTATACCTATAAGTGATTATATAATTTGAGTGATGACCTGCTTACATGATCATGTGGATCAATTATTGGTGGAAGTAATAAATAGGGATCAATAAGACCTGATTTAACACCAATGACACAATTATTGAGCTGGAAATAAATGAGGATCGAAGAGACCTATTAGGGCTCTGGACATAATTTAGCATAAACAACAAACCCTTTTTATTCCACCATATTTTGACTGCTGCTTTATCATTCGTCCAAATGTGTACGGTATTCTTATATTGAAAACACCATAAATTAAATTATCTTTATTTATTTTAGTGTGATAATCCAACGAATTTTAGAAACGTAGAACAAAACGTTGTTGCTTAGTCCTACGAGGTTACTGGTATTTTACAAATAACTCTGTATAAATTTAAAGCTCCCCAAGCTTTAGTACTAGCTCTAGTAATAAGTATGATAACAGCATAATTATATGTATTTATTATTGACTCTCTCATTCACCAATAAAGTCCAGCCTTTACTCTACCAATGGCAACTCAAAGCTTTCAATAACTACTGCAATCCCAACTAATATTATAAATGCGAAAGTAACTCTGTCTGTCTGTCTGTCTGTCTGTCTGTCTGTCTGTCTGTTACGCTTTCCCGCTTAAACCTCGCAACCGATTTTGATGAAATTTGGCATAGAGATAGTGTGAGTCCCGGGAAGGAACATAGGATAGTTTTTATCCCGGTTTTTGAAACAGGGAAGCGCGCGATAAAGTTTTTCTGTGACAGACAAAATTCCACGCGGGCGAAGCCGCGGGCGGAAAGCTAGTAGGCTGATAATGCTGATATCCACAATATCATAAAATAAAATAAACACAAAATAAACACAGTATCTACTAATGTAGCTTTAATAAGTAAGTTTTTGAAACAAAATGTAGGAAGGTAGGTACTTAGTTAAAGTCTGAGTGCTGACCACTGTTCCTTGGGTAACCAGGATCTACGGCATGACCGCCAATAAAACCCCGGATAAGATTGGCTGGTCCCGGGCAAGCGAACTATCTTGCCCGTAACGATAAATTCGAAAAGTGTTTCGAAGTTTAAATTCGTTCGTATCCAAAGCGGTAATTCGGAAAAGAGTTCACAATTTAAAATCGCCGAAAGAAATCGAAGCGGAAAGTTCTATTAAATTTGCTGTGATGATATTCTGGGTTGCACCATCTTACTTTAACTTTGACAAACGTCAAAAATCTGTCAAACTCCATACAAAAAACACCGGTTATCGTCATAGTTACGGTCAAAGTTAGATAGTGCAACTCAGCCTAAAAGTTATTGTGGAATTTTTGGCGGGAAAGTTAAGTGTCATAGGGGTTTTGTTATTTTCCTAAGTTCATATAGAGTAATCTCAGTAAGACACTCTACCACAGCACTCTACTATACTTTCTTATACTGAAACTCAAAGAGAGTGGGGGATCTTATCTTCTCTACGTAAATTCATAATTTATCTCAATCTTACTCGACAAGAGTAATCATAATGCTTTCTGTGTAAACCGCAATCAGCCATAATGGATTAAAAACACTTATTTGAGGAATAAACTTGTCAGACAATTATTTTAACTATTGCCTAGCTAGCCTATCACCCGATCACCAAGAATTTAGAATTAAAGTGAATAAAACAAAAGTCGGTGTGAGAACTTCGACCGTAAAACTCGGAGCTTCTCAGAATTCTCCTCCATTCATAAACGCAGTAAAGTCAAGCATTGGCCCGGATGAGTTCGAAGCTACGTATTTAATTAACTTAGCTTCAATTCAACAGATGTACTCGTACCTATTACTAGAGCACTTGTCCCGTATTGATAAATTCATCTACGAGTAAACTTGCCTCTAAACAAAACCTTTACTTGTCCAGTTTGAGTTTGCATTGAACGTTTGCGTCAAAAAATCTATGAAGATTTTAGTTCTTGAAAGTATCCGCAAGGGCCGGCAATCATTCATACATTTCATGGAATGTTTTTGCGCAGATCCTAACGATGACGTTTCGTGTAAACTCACACGAAGCACTCTGTTACAATTTTATCAAAAGTAAGTTAGTGAACTTTGTGAAACGATCATGATTAAAAAAGTAATTTAATTATTATTATAATAATTATTGTCTCTAGGCATGGTTTTATTGCGTTACGTTTTCACGCTACGTTAGAAGCTCGGAATCGCTGTACCTAAAGATAGAGCTTTTTGTAATTAAATACTCAAACGTAGAGATTTCTTAGAGACAAAGTAATGTTCAGGAGCGTGATCGCTTCTCTACATTCTTAAGTTACTTAAAACAATGTATGTTACTTGATAGAATCCTACTAATATATTAAATGCGAAAGTTTGGATGTCTGGATGTCTGAATGTCTGGATGTCTGGATACCTGGATTTTTGTTACTCTTTCACGCAAAAACTACTGAACGAATTTACAGTATTATTGTTTATAGCCCAGAATAACACATAGGCTATAATTTATGACGATATGTGACAAATCAAATTTCATGCGGGTGATACCGCGGGCAAAAGCTAGTAGAACATAAAGAATGTTACATAAATAAAATAAATAAATAAATAAATCTTTGGACAATTTCACACAGCGCCAGCTAGCCCCAAAGTAAGCAACTTAATGCTTGTGTTATGGGTGCTAGCTTAACGGATATACTACTTATATCCTTTTTTTTTTAAAATACATAAATATTATACATTGTCACACCCAGACCCGTCACAGAAATTAAAATTCATCATTTCAATTTCTGCCCGGCCGGGAATCGAACCCGGGACCTCTCGGCATAGTAGTCCGTTCTGAACCACTACACCAAACGGCCGACAACATTGTATAGAGTTACTAGGTATATTCGTAATGTGTAGGTAATAAGATCGATCTCTACGGCAGGTTTATTAATGCGGCCATCGCTCACGAGTCCAAGACGGCACGTTCGTACTCATAACTAACTCAGCTGTTCAGCATCATCATAAGTAGTAGTATGTTGCAGGGATGTTATGAATATCCGTAACCGTAACCGAAACTTTCGGATATCCGAAATTAAAAAATATCCGAAACCGTAACCGTAACTGATTTAAAAGTTTCGGATAGTTTCGGATGTAGGCAGTTTAAATTGTTTTTGTATAACATTATATGTAAAGGCATAACAGCCTGATTTACCTTTATAATGCCGTCTAGTATCAATTTTTATTTTTTTATTACTTTTTATTCGATGTAAAGTGTGCGGCCATGAATGAACCGTATTGGACAACTATTGCAAATTGCACAAATATCCGTAACCGTAACTGAAACTTTCGGATATCCGAAATAAAAAAAATATCCGTAACCGTAACCGAAACCGGTATAATATTATTCCTATATCCGTAACCGTATCCATAACCGAAACTACATATCCATGACATCCCTAGTATGTTGGATGTTTACTGCATCGACGGATGCCGGCAAGTTCAAAGCTTTGATTCAATGCTCCGAGTGTGTACATAGCAAATATTGCGCTTGCAACTGATGCACGCAGTAGTGAGATAGATTTAATAATGCTTAGGCAATTATTGAATACCGACTTAAGACTCGTTCCCATGACAGTCCTGTTTTGCGGGGACCAGTAATGCAGGATGTCGTGTAAATATAAACTTATTTTTACTAGCTTTTGCCCGCGGCTTCATCCGCAATCCAAATTCAGTTTGTGACAGATCGTCATAAATTATAGCATAAATGTTATTCTGGGTTATCTATCTATACTAATATTATAAAGAGGAAAGATTTGTACCTATTTTTGTATGTTTGTATGTTTGTAATGAATAGGCTCAAAAACCACTGAACGGATTTTGATGAAACTTTACAGTATTATTGTTCATAATCCAGAATAACATATAGGATATAATTTATGACGATCTGTGACAAACGAAATTTCACGCGTGCGAAGCCGCGGGCGGAAAGCTAGTAGGTAAACAATAAAACTGTAAAGTTTCATTAAACCCCATTCAGCAGTTTTTGCGTAAAAAAGTAACAAACATCCAGACATCCATATAAACTTTCGCATTTAAGTATAATATTAGTAAGTTTAGTAAGATGTGATAACACGATATTCGTAATGTTAAAATTGAAACACACCACTAAAAGGGATCCTGCAAAAAACTGGATGTCTCAGTGGGAACAAGCCCTTAGAAGGTGCGTGATTCTGCTACAACTTGCAATGTGAAGCTGATTAAAGTAAGGCAAAAACTAAAAGTTACAGAAATAAAAGAAAATTCGGTACCTTTTTGTATTACACATTATGATGGATGGAACCTACGAGGCCTGTGTCTTGACCGTAAGATATTTTTAGCATTTGGAAGCCATAATCAATATTTGTAATTTAGCCAGTAAAACTCTAGTATTGGGTTGGACTGGCGATGCTTTTGGGTATCTTTTTAGTATTCTTTATAGTATACTTTGTTGCACATAAGAAAAAGGAAAGAATTTTTGTTTCTTTGCACCTAAAACCAGTACAATTTGGTTCAAAATGCCTTGTCTTTTAATTGTCTTAGGTGTAAACGCGACATCGCTCCCACAGCTCCCCGTAATGAAACTCTTCGCTCCAGGTAGACGAGTATTAAGTAATCAATCCCGTATTTGCTTATGATCGCAGCTCTGAATGGAAGGGAAGATAATGATGGTGACGATGCACGTACAATATTTACATCTATAAGATATGCTATCTAAGGCTGGGTTGCACCATCTTACTTTAACTCTAACAAACGTCAACAATATGTTAAAATCCATACAAAAATCACCGGTTATCATTATAGTTTCGGTTAAAGTTAGGTGGTGCAAGTCAGGCTTAGATTTTAAACTAAAATAGAAGGACACGGGTCTTAACGCGACATTTATGAACTCACGGTTTGACGGTTCGGCTGCTATGTGATATGCTATCTGTTATATTTTTATCGCTTACAATGTTAAACAGTATTAGAAATATCAATAGAACATTTCGTTCCCAATATGTTAAAAAATACGACCTTTCACCTTTTATATATTATGCATCAAATACGCCTGCTCAATGAATTCATGCCCGAATTGTTTAGGCCCGAAACTTAAACTAGGAAGTTTCAAAGTAAAACAAGTAAACTATACCTAGACTAATGTTATAATTTTCCACGAAGTCCAAACAAATCAAAATACAGTTTGGAATAGGCCACTAAACAATACTTCATACTTCGACATGTTTTATATGCGGAAAATACTACATTTCCATGTTTTACTTTATACCTACCTACTAGTTGACAAACAACTCACATAAGGTATTCAAAGTGTCCAAATAAAGGCGAAATTCTTGTTCACTTTTACCCTGGTATGGGACACCTTAGTACGCGCGATGTATGACGTTGCATGGTAACCATATTATCGTTTTGTGTGGAAGTACGCCGGGGATGTTTCCCGGTAAAATATTTACCTATATGAGAAGTCGCGATGTATTTCTAATTCAGTTAATTCCAGTCACGAGGATTGGTTAATATTCATTATGGATTCTGTCAACGTGAATGACTTGATTCCGAATCGTTACACAGCAAAAATTCTATCAATCTTAATTTAAATCTGGAGGAAATTTAACTACATGGGAATTCCTAAACAACAAGTAGTCTGCCCACTGATTATAGACCATATTTTGTAAGTTTCCTCTATCCTCCATTAGTGAGCTATCAGGTATGACCTAAAACTCACGGTCTTTACACCTGGTATTCCTCTGGGATCCTAAAGGCTTTCCCCTCAACGGGTGACACTTTTCCTCAATGCAAGTCGGTAGGTACAGATAATACTCAGTCTCACCACATCGTTAAGCCACTGTGACAAATCCTCCGTATTTTTTCATATTTTTTCCTTTTTTGCTCTAAAAATAACATTCAAATCGAGCGTTCAAATATCTTGCCCTACAATTATCAAAGTTCATAAAAACAGAGCCTACTAAGTGATTAATTCACTATTATCATCGCATCGGATTGGCTGATAAGCCCATTTACGAAGTTGGACCTACAGATCCTCGGAAAACGAGCTCCTCATTTAAGGATTAGCCCACCCGCTTAATAGGGTACGGCCAAATGTATCGGGAAAATATTAACGTTATTGGACAATGGGGATATGCTACCCATTTTTTCGGTATTGGAATTACCCAATCATTGCTGAATTGGTAAGGGACTCTGAATACAATATGTGACTAGCTGATTACATAACTACAATAGAAAGATCGGTAAATAGTTATGTCTGACTAATCATGTATGATTTGTGTGCGTGGATATAATATTACATGTAGATAAATAGATAGAAAGTATTTATTTGTATGTAGTCACATGTCTTGGCTTTTTCTGCGAATTGAGTATTTGAGTACGTTTAAGTTAGTAGGTACTATTCCTTAACAATTTATCAGGACAAAGATCAAGTAATTACTAGAACAGAATAGAATAGAAAAGAAAACTTTTTATTTGAAAGAAAGGTATACAAGCAGGCAAGACATAGATACATACAGAGAGAAATACACAAGTGGACAGAACTGCTTGTGCCCCTCTGATAAAAAGGCACTCACTCAGCATACATCAACTACGACATGGCAATATGTTACCATCAATTAAATTCCCCTATGTCACATCTACAATCAAACAGCTATTACTGGTAATTAACCATATTGGTCACCTTTACCAATACAATGATTGATTTGATATCAGATGAAGCGGTATACAGATTCCAGTAATCATCCCACTTTAACTATATACACGTGTAATGTAAATTAACCATCATTCGAGCAAAATTCAACTCCTAGAGTTGATTTAAAATTAAGGAAGAGAGAGTCAAGCCTGTCTGAATATATAATTTATTTACATTCTCATTTGTAAAATGAGTATGTAGTAATGTAGCTCGCATTTTTAATCACCCCAAGAAACTGGATTTAAAATCGACTGTCATCATGCAATCATGTATGAATAATGTTACTTGAATCACGCTTCACAATACGGGCCCGAATATCTCAATATCTTCTAACTACGAACTTCTTTCACAAAACATAGACCTAATATGACGTCAGTAAACCCTCGAATGAATGTGGCAGCAGAATCCACACTATAAACCCTTGGCTCGCTGTATGCAGTCAAATACCGCTCTACATTGAAGTTTCTCATTTTATGCAAAGCAAACGTCCGGTATGGCGTGTCCATGTGCCTGAAATGGGTGGACAATGTGGGACTGGTGGTCAATATCGCTTAGCTACGATTTCTATTTACCAGCATGCATGCACGGCAGAACAAAACTTAATACGACCTCTAAGTGTGGTCTAGTCTAGTTTACACTAATATTTTAAAGAGTAAAGATTTGATTGTTTTTTAATGTTTGTGCTGAATAGGTTCCGAAACTACTAAACTAATATGAAAAGTTATTTCACCATTAGAATCCTACATTATTTCTGATAGTAGTAGGCGGTACGAAGTTCGCTGGGTCAGATAATAGTCTCATAAAGTCTGAAAAAGTTGTGCCCGTTACAAACACAGAAGGCACTTAAGAAGCATGGTTTACGGTTCACTTTACATTAAAGTTCTGGCATAGTATTAACCTTCCTATACCCGCGCGTTGGTCTCTCAGACCGACGAACTAATAATTCGGAGTTTTTTCAAAAAGTATTAACTCTATGACTTTGCGGTTTTTAGTAGCTTCATGATTTGTGGCCTGCCATTGTTTAGTGTTGGGGGATCGCTGCTGCCAAGTGTACGTGTGTCACTTTTTGCTGTTAATCGGTCTGTGAGACCGACGCGGGTATACGTGTTTCTACTTCAGGTATGTTACTATTGTTTTATTTTACAATATTACTCAATAAAATGTATTATCATATTTTAGTGGCGTTTCATATCAAATAAGTATTACTGTATTTTATTATTATTAATTTGTTTTAGCCATTTTTGACGTCATAATGAACGAAGAAAGGATAAGGGCGCTGTTAGAATGTGAAGATTCGGACTCCAACTATGATGACCAGAGTGACAGTGACGAGGAGGTGGATGATTTAGAAGTGCAGGAGAACAACACCGATTCTGAGCAGAAGGGTGATTTGTCAGATGCAAAAAGTATTTTTGTGATTATACGAGCATGCAGTTATGGTATGTTCCGGTTATTATTCCACTAAAACCACTAGTGATAAATACTGTTTTGTTCTTTTATATTACTAAGGATACTACCATTTATTATATTTTATAGTAATTTTTTAGGCTTCAAAAGAAAAAAAGTTTATTTTTGTTGTTAAACTTAGGCTTATGTAAAATTTTGTTTAAATTTTAAGGCTGATTTAAAGGCTGATTAAATCAAAATATCTATAAATATTAAATTTGTTTTAATTTTTTTATGCAATTATAACCTTAACGTATAATTTAAAGCAAATTATAGTACAATACAGTACACAATTATACTATAAAACACGAGCTCAACTTTCGGTCTGAGAGACCGTGCGCGGGTATATGTGTAATGCTTTTTGGCGCGGGTATACGAAGGTTAAAAGGAGATCGTATTTCACTCACCTCAAATTAATTTAACTCCATGAAATAGTCCTGTGATTCGATAAGTTTGGTATCCAGTGTGGTTACCCCAGCATGGACGGCGGCTCTGGCGATAGCAGTCCAAGCCCTTTTGTAAACACTGTAGATATGCAATAGCTTGAGAGTCCCGCATACAGATTCCCTGATCATCAACCGTCATTCTTATGTATCAGAGTAAGCCTTACGTTTTTATAAAAAGTGTAATTATAGATATGTATAGCTTTTGGGTAAATGTAAAGCTCAAGGAATATAATAATCTGTAATTTGTCAGTCTTGCTGACTGATAGACCCGTGTAAACAATGTTTGCTTTCCTTACTTCCTTAGCCTTGCTTATTAGGTAACAGGTAATAACTGATTACAGAGAGAGTGTAAAGTATGATTGCATATTTTTAATGACGAGACAGATGATTTTATATTGTCTGATGTACTCGTAGATATTTGCGGGCAAAGTCGTGAATGATAATTTTTCACTATCCACGTTAACAGATATTTTCCGATGTTCACTTATTTCTTAATTCTCATTTTGCCAAAGAGGGCTTCCCAATAATCTGTAATAACTACAGCCCTATTCCTAGTTTATTAGTTATAGTTAGCGAGCTTTCATTATACCGGGAATATTCGAAAGTTTAACGACTGGCCATAACCCGTCGTCAGCGGGGCGCCCAATACGGAACACATGGCCCGTGTCGCCGGAAGTGCTTTAGAACTTAAGTGGAGCTTAAATTAAGCAACTGCCTTCAATGTATGTTGGAATGGTTTCAGTATGAAATACGAGTGCGCTGAAATATTTAGTGAGTACGCTTTACCTGGGCTACCTTACCTGTTCTAGGGTTTCTATAATAATAATAATGTAAAGGGCATTAGACCTTTACTTCAAAAAAAGGGCTCAATGCGGTTAAATTTAGTCTGGGATTATTTCTTGTAGTAAGGACATGAAAATGTGTCTTTTTTGCTATAAATAAGAGATAATTGGATTTTGATCACGGAAAATAAATTACGTGATAAGTGATTGAAATTCACGCAAGTAAAGCCGCAGAGAATAGCTAATATTACAAGAGAGCCACTGTATAAATACGACATATTAAACACATCATATTCTCCATAAAAACAGCAAACAAACGCTTCTTACCATCACATCGCGTTACCTTCTCGTATTTATAAAAGAGTGAACATCGCCCTCGTGTAAAAACCTGCGAATGTGAGGTTACACGAGCCCTTTGTTATTATAATGTCACGTCAAACGTGCCCTAAGGAAGTGAAAGAAGTAAAACGTGGAGCACATCCTTTGACGCGATTCCCAAAATTGCCCATAATGCGTTAGATTCGGGCTCGATTTTATGGGGGTCACTTGATGGCGACCGTCAGCTTGTCTAATAACTCGGAATGTACCGCTCTTTGCGGTCGTTGAGGCGAGATTTCGCTTGTAAAATCCCGTTTCTACTGAAAAATAAGGTGGAGGTAACACAGTCCGACAACTGCAACCAACTCGGTCCTAGTATACTTACACTAGCTAGCACTAATTTGTAATTTAAAAAATCTGGTATCTTACTTACTCGTACATTTATGCAAGACTGCTTTTCTAAGTGGATGTCTTAACATATTAAATTATTATTCCTTCTTTTTATACAGAAGCTAGCATCGAAGATAGAGAAGTTCACAATTTGGTTCTATATTTCTGGAATTTGTTCACAAATCGATCTTAAATTCGAGAATCGAGGAAGTTTGTAGCACTAAATCAATCAAGTAAGAAGATCTCATAATATCATACTGTCGCCTAGACCAGACTCGTCAGATTTATATGTGTAAATCTCCCTTTGCTTTCGTAAAAATATTTCTGAATGCATTAGAATCGCGCTACGTGACTTTTATGGGGTCATCTTCGATGGAAGCTTCAGCTTTATAGCAGCTCGGGAGAAGTTTCTTCCAACTTTCTGCGGAGTTCAGAACACTTCGTTTGTGTTTGCATAAATATAGTTTGGACATATTCATACGTATTATTATACAAATGTTTGATATCCTAACTTTTTATTTTCACGTGCCCATTACAGACAGTACGAGTAGCTACACTAATGAGTCGCGGATTCGATTCTGTTCGATTGTGACAAATAAATAACTGATAATTTTTCGATAATACCGATGCTATAGTTATTTGAGGAATTTATTAGGATACTGTAATTCATATTCTTTGGTTAATAAAACGCTTAATCGTAATAAGAAAAAAGCTACTTACAACAGCACTGCGCTCTTTCGAATGTGTTTCTTTTTATTTATATCTGTCATAAAAATCAGTAGGCACTTAAGCCGTCTTCACTTCCGACATTAAACGCTAATATACTCAGAAGTCGACGAGCGTACCATGGTATGGTGAATGTGATATCAGCTTCTTTAATTTGAGGGTTCCTTATTATGGGCTCCTCAAGTTGGGGATGGAATAAACCAATCAACGGGACTCTACTCAAGCAAGCGCGAAGCAAAGCAGAAATTTATTTTTGTCAAGTACCTTGGATGTTTTGAGGGATACCGTTTGTGTTTGGAACTTGAACCAATATCATCATAAGCACTCAGGCACTCCATTACTAAGTTATAGATACATACACGAAATATATTTTCCACAAAGACCGGTCCTGCGCCGCCCGCATCCAGGCACCTCCCGCGACCTTCACCAGATCGTCGGTCCACCTAGTGGGAGGCCTAAAGTATAGTGTAAATTAATTATTAATGAATAATTACTATGTTTCAGTAGGTACGATAAAGTGGATTAATCCTAGCTTTGGTAGTAGCGTGTAGTTATGAACAACTTAGTACATAGCAAACTTGCTCTGTTACTTACCTACCGACTATGAATGCTAATACACACGGCAATATACTGAACTCATAGGTAACTCTATTACATATTACTTAGTAGATAATCTGCGTCAAATGTAATTAATACTATGTGGTAGTAACTTAAACTTTTATAATGGTATTCAAAATAAATCCACTTAACGAAAATAGTGCGCAATAAAATGGGTTATGTTTGCACTAAACTACCATAACTTTTTACTGAAAATTAAAGAATGTCTGGTCGTTGAAAGATGAAACTATGTAGTTATTCTTAAGTGTAGCTTACTATGTTGTAGTAATACTCGTTTATGTGATAGCTGACACTGATTTTATTTAAAATCTAACTTTATTGAAATTAGTGCGGTTTTCTAAATGCTTCAAACTTTATGCTTATAATGTAATCCTACTGCTGTAACTTTTTATTTAGAACTTTTATGGTTTAAAATTAAAAAGGGCATTAATAGTAAGGGATGACCAACGCCCTTCGGAATGCGTATTATGAAGAGGTAATGATCTTTCTTTAATCAAATTAATTACCTACTATCTATAACTAACTTGCTTTTCTTTAAGTGATGGGGCACTTATACATGTAATTTTGGTTATGTATTTAAAATTTTAATAGTGTACTCATTGTTGAAAAGTCAAAATAAATAAATAAATTACACATCCTGAAATAGGCCTGAAAATCCTAAAAAATTTATGTAGAAAATGTTTGGTTACATATGTTTTTGGTACCTATTTTGCCTTTTTCAGTAATAAAAACCTTATTGCGAAAACCACCAATAGGGTGAACTTACACCAAAAGGCATTATCTTCCAATCAACCTTGGGGTCAAATATTCTGCGTGCAGTTTATTCCACGTCAGTCTCAATTAACTACCAAGCTCGGGTGTGGATGCATCGTCACGTTTTGCATCGCGCACATCAAAACCTCGTTGTGCACTAAACTTTCATGCATTTGCACTAAAAGTTTGTGTAGCTATCAACTACACTGGCCTGCAAAAGTATCACACTTTTAAAATTGCAATAACTTTGAGGGCACAAAAGATAAAACACGACAAAAGAAAAAGAGTTTAATAGTTTATTATTTGCTATTCTTTATAAGAAAGCTGATAAGATGATGTAATAAGAAATCTCTAACTTTTATAATATTAGAAAAAAATGAAATTTTGGAAATGTAGTACTTAGTTTTGCAGGCCAGTGTATAATATTACTACTTTTATGTAGGTACTTAGATATAGTCCAGTCATTACGTACATTCAAAAAAGAAAATGAATTTGCGCTTCTAATTTTTTAATATGTTGTAGGGGATACCTAGAAAAGCTTAACTTGAGATTGTCGACCAAGCTTTCCTAGGAGCTTTCGCCGCCATGTTGAAAAAAGGGGTAAAATTTGTTTTTCGGCAATAACTCGGCTATCCGATGAGACTCGAAAATTTTTGTAGAACACTTTTTGTAGCTTTCTTTGTGCTCTACAATAACGCCCGAACCATTTTTAGCGTATCATGCATCGTTATCGAGATATCGATCGATAAAGTCAAAAATTTTGGACACAAATTATTTCGGAATAATTAAATAATTAACGTCAGATACGTACAACATAACTTCGAAGGAAAGGTTGCAATCATATTCGACGGTTATCCGACTGATATGACACTCGCTGGAACGAAAACTTCGGAAAGAGTACGACGTTCGAGAAAAAACCAATCGCCGGAGTTCACATTCGATGAGACAACTACTCCAAAAGTTAGCCAGGAGAAGTTTCTCACAAGGGATCAAAACAAGAACCAACTAATACAAATGCTTTGCCGTTACTTAAAAAAAAGTAATTAAAAAGTAATTAAAAGTAATTAAATTTTACTTTTTACTTTTTAATTAATTATTTAATTATTTCGGAATTTTTCATATTTATTAAGACCCAAAGAAAAAAAAACAAAAAAACAAAAATTGTGTCCAAAATTTTTGACTTTATCGATCGATATCTCGATAACGATGCATGATACGCTAAAAATGGTTCGGGCGTTATTGTAGAGCACAAAGAAAGCTACAAAAAGAGTCTTACAAAAATTTTCGAATCTCATCGGATAGCCGAGTTATTGCCGAAAAACAAATTTTAAGCGTTTTCCAAGATGGCGGCGAAAGCTCCTAGGAAAGCTTGGTCGACAATCTCAAGTTAAGCTTTTCTAGGTATCCCCTACAACATATTAAAAAATTAGAAGCGCAAATTCATTTTCTTTTATTTGCCTTTTTTTCGGACGAAATGACTGGACTAATAAGTTACTTTCAAACTGGGTGGTAACTATTCGTAGGTACATCAAAACTATAAAGCCGCTAATAGAAATAACAAGCATTGAAGTCTCTTTTAAAGTAAAGTTACCATTTTTAAGTGTGTATTTGGCGTTATTTTCCAATTATACTTACTTCTGTTGAAAATATAAAACAAAATAAAATCAACTCAAATCTCGCTTCAATTTTAAGAATAGATTGATAAATATTGATTGATTTAATCGCAACTGTTGGTCCAATAACAAGGCAAAATGTATAATTGATATTGAATCAAGTTGAATAATACGTCCTCAAGTGTGAGTCATTTACGAACATAACTACCTAAATAAAGCTATTTTACCTTCCACCATACTAAATGGTGATATAATTTTGCTACTCGCTATGTCCAAGATTATGCAAAATAATGCAGAGCAAAAACTGTAGCGCGAATAATTAATTGCACGCTGATGATACCTAAAAACTCCACCTTAAATAAAAATGCATAACAAAGAAAAGGTCACAATATTAACGCGGGACGGGAAAATTAAAATCTTCGTAGGTTTGAAAAAAATCTTCGTAGGTCAGCTTCAAATAGTTCGTAACACCCAAAGTGACCAAAAAGTTGACAACACAACCTTATTCCAATGTAGGTAGCAAAGACAAAGACGTGTTACGAACTTTTTGGCTACTTTGGGTGTCATGAACTGCTCGTATTCGACGCTGTTATACCAGCGAATCGAGACACAAATAGGAATCAAATTTGTATACAGGATGATTTTGTAAGCAGTACCTATCCAGTTTAATAAGCTCTATAGAACAATTTAACATTGATTTTAATCGTGTTATTTTATTTGTCGTGAAAAAAATTATTGAAAATCCAAGGCGTACCATTATGTCTATTAAACTTTGCAGTTACTTGTGTGTACGTATGTAAAAATATTTTTTTACGTAAATCGATTAAGTTACTGATTAAATTAAGTCGCTTCTAAAAATTTGGACACTTATTGAAAAATCAACCAGTTTGGGTTACGCAGAGCACAGTCATGTTAATTACGAATCAGTTCCAATGAAACAAGCAAATTGGAATGTAACTTAGGTACTCGTTCGCTGCGGTGAAGGATCCTCAAAATTGCTAACGTATCATTATTTCATAATTCAGTAACAGCAAACAGAAGCTCTCGCGAACTACGCCATTGTTTGGAATTGTGAAATATCGAGGGGCGCGTTGAAAGCCTGTACGGCTTTCAGCTATGTTTTTTTGTCTGACTTTAAGCCTATCACGGACAGTGTGGATACATTGTGAAACGCTGACAGGCGTGTAGTTCAATATTGAGTTTTAACTATACCAAACGATAACGTGCGCTTCCCTTACGAGCAAAAAAAAGAGAATTAGGTGTTCAGTTCTATTAGAGTCGGGACTACAAGTAAACAAAAACGAGAAATATTAGTAGAGTTAAAAATGCCCCAGGAAACGTTGCAAGTCCATGAGATGCTACGAATAAAATAAGGCAAATTGAAGAATTTACCTATTCGCACCCAGTGGTACTTAGTAATAATACTCGTAAATTTATTATTCACAAAAAAATGTTACAATAAGTTACACAGATTCTAGAGGTCACCTGGTGCTAAATACCCTGTCATCCTTGGCTACTTTTGTCCAAAAAACAATCAATTATCTTTACCATTAAATCTAACTGGCACTTCGAAAGCGTGGTTCACCACAAGATGTCATTCAAGCTGGTCCCCGTATAATTGGTCTTATTCGGCTCAAACGGCTCAATTAGATTGTGGCCGATCTGCCTAAGCCAGTAATAACGTTGCGGGTCCAGTAACTGAATACCATTATCCTGATACACCACATTTGTGTTTGGGAATTTGTCTAGGTAAAAAAGTTACTGACTGTGCGATCAGAAAAGTGTATTCTTGATTTTTAGTTTTATATTTTCCACTGAGTAAAACTTGTACTATGGGTTTATTTTGATAGGTATGTCACGCTCAAAGACCGATAACGCTCATAGAGCAAAAAATAGCGCACAACTCGATGTGGACTCAGTAAAACGTCCATCGCAAAACTCGTGTTATGGCTCAAATGAAAACGCTCACGGTATGTCACCGTAAAATTATGCATTCCGTCATATTATAATCTGACTAGTTAGATTACAATCTAACGTTTTTTTTGCATTTACTGGTCGATGAGAATGGACTTCTTGCTGATCTCTTCCCCAAATAAAATATGATTATCTTCAAGACACTTAGAGCAAGTACAAGCGAAAGCAACCTAAGCAAATACCTATCGTACTTGAATTTAAGTTAAATCTTAAAGAAGTGCGACTTAATAAATAGAAAATCTCTGTAAAGGATTACAGTTCACAGTAGCATTAACGTAAGTACAGCCCAAGCTACTCGGGCCACTGAATAATTAAATGTATCAAAGAATTTCCAGCCCGTTTTTCAGCGCTCTCTAAATATAAATAAATGCTAAGTTTTTCGAGAAAAATCCACCCAAATAAAATCAATGGAGGGTTATGTTTTCAATTCGGTAGGGAACCCTAATCCGCATCAATTTTGTTTACGAATAGAAAAATACTGGCTGATAAAAAACGGGCGGTGATGGTGAATCGAAAATCTTCTGAAATAGGCTTTGATTCTTTTCTATATTTATTTATTAGCTTCGGTACGCCTATTGATCAATGTCTATTCACAATAATAATAATCTTCTACAGTAAAAGTGTACCTTGCCTTTTAATATCTATCTCCAAAGTACACTTTCAGAAACTTTCATCTTATTATAACACATTTCAGTTGCAAACTCGCCTGTATTACAATTGATTTTAGTCGGCCGTTTGGTGTAGTGGTTCAGAACGGACTACTATGCCGAGAGGTCCCGGGTTCGATTCCCGGCCGGGCAGAAATTGAAATGATGAATTTTAATTTCTGTGACGGGTCTGGGTGTGACTATGTATAATATTTATGTATTTAAAAAAAAAGTATATAAGTAGTATATCCGTTAAGCTAGCACCCATAACACAAGCATTAAGTTGCTTACTTTGGGCCTAGATGGCGCTGTGTGAAATTGTCCAAAGATTTATTATTATTATTATTTATTAGTTACATAAACTTAATTAAAATGGCGAGAGCACAGGTTGGTTGAGNATGGCGCTGTGTGAAATTGTCCAAAGATTTATTATTATTATTATTTATTAGTTACATAAACTTAATTAAAATGGCGAGAGCACAGGTTGGTTGAGAGTTGAGACCATTTAATCAGAGATAATAATAATACGATAAAAACCCCACTGTGTTAAACGTAATTTGCTGCCTATACATGAACATTTTATTACAAACTGTACAGTTTTAAATAATTAAGTATAGCTCTACCACTACGTTATAAAATTATAATGTCGTTCTAACCAAGCGATACAACTGTTTCTATGCTATTTATTAACTTATTTAACTAAAGCAATCCAATTTGACAACATAAACAATGACGTCTCGATCTTGGGGAATTTGTATTCATGATCGAATATTGGGGTTATCATTGTCAACTGGGGTTCCCAATTCTGTTTGATTTGAACAAAGCAGTCCACTTGAAATTCGACCTTAATTGTTTTATACTAACAACATGCCATTTCCAGTTAATGAATAAAATATACAAGTTAATAATAAGCAAAACGATACGTATTACAAAGAGTTGTCATATAGTAATTAAATTATTTAAATAAAAACTCATAAAACTCATTTATCTATGCAAGTAGGTTTTAAAAAGCACTTTTATTACTATGTGTGCAAATGTTCCACCGAATAAAAAACATTATTAGGTAGAATAGTTTCATTGCATTTCGTCATCAATATGAAATGCAGGACAAGAGCCTCCCCGTTTGCCAATAACAAATGCATACTTTCTTCATTCATAACCCTATTGTGATATATTTAGAACAAAATATATTGCGCACTAAATTCTGTCGAGTACGTTACTATTTAAAGAGCTAGCCCGTTGGAAGTCAGCTCGCGTGCCATTTGTCATGATGGATTCCAAGATATCTTGTAGTGGGAGCTGCCTCGGAATCTGTTGAGATCTCTCGTAAGCTCGACTAGATTTATTATTACACAGGCACTAGCTTTATCTTTGTCCAAAGAGTTAGCGGCGACATCTATCTTGAGGGTAAAAAATGACCAACGAAATAATATGGGTAATCACAATGCTTACTACAGGATTATGAAAGATAGCGTACGTAAAATATGTTAACTGATATATTTGTTAAAGCTGTTGCGGTTCTTTTAGATAAAAATGAATCTTATTTAACTAGATGTGCTCACTAATATTAAAATCCGTTTTTGCACCCTTTTTCTTAAAGGTCATCATCATCATCATCATTTCAGCCACAGGACGTCCACTGCTGAACATAGGCCTCCCCCAATGACTTCCACATCGCACGGTTGGTAGCGGCTTGCATTCAGCGCCTTCCTGTTACCTTTATCAGGTCGTCGGTTCACCTTGTGGGTGGAACGTCCCAAAGGTCAAAGCGTGATGTTTTGTAGCCTTTATGTTTTCAGTTCAAACTAACTAGTTTCTGAGTAAATATTATTTGGGAACCGACGCAAGTGCAACTGTCGTTGATAATCTTAATGAACTAAATAGGAACCTTCCGTAGTCAGGTTTTAGAGTTCAAATCTCCTTGATCATCCCTTAGAATTCATTTAATCGTACTTTAGTGGTCGTATCAATTTACAATAGATCAAAGGTCCTAACAACCTAATAAACCACCCGAGGGTTTTCATTAATTCTTCTCTCATTGTGTTCACTTGAATTACTTTCTACCTACTTCATTCAAAATACCTAAACAAAGAAACACTTAATTTCAGGCGGTTTTACCTTTTGCGGGGTAAAAGCATAGAGCACTTGGCGAAATAGAAGCATAAATTAGCTACGTGTGAAACTTATTATTTTTTGTCATAATAAATAATAAGAATTTATTAATTAGAAAAACGTAGGATTAAGCGAAATTAGATTAAGCTAAACCACGTTTCTGATTAGAGGGGACTAAAGTTACTAATAGTTTGATCAGTAGCACGTAAACTACGGTAGATACACTTTTACTTTGCAATATTATTAAAATTTAGTTGTCCCGAAGCGGTAGCAAAGCCAATTTCTTAAGACGTGTATCAAATGTCTAATAAGGTAAATAAGAAGCAATGAAGTATTTGAATAAAAATCGACGCTAAAGTGCATTTTCCCGGCAGTGATCACTTCAATCCGCCTTAGCCGTCCCTCGGCGTCTAAAGGGTCAAGTGGTCTGTGAGTAAAGTTAAACGTAACGTCTATAAATACTTGGGCAAACAGACGCTGCCCATAAAATATTTATAGCCCGATCCTGTTCAATACCAGTTTATGAACTGGTATTATTTCGGGCGGTAAATAAAGAAGGATTTCGTACATGTCGTTCGCTTACGGAAAAGAATATAAATCGTCTAATTTTAAAAGGAATAAAATCTGTCGTTACTCGTCAGCAAGAACGATTCCAACTTTCCAACAATAAACAGATTTTTTCCATTTTTAAACTAAACAGAATTTATGGTCATTAAATAAATGGATGTTTGAATCATGACTCCAGATTTTAATGCTCCTACTCATCACACTACAATTTAATCTCAGCTAGACTCAAACCATCTACGATTATACTTCTATAACTCCCTTTACTTACTACCTGCTCTCTTCACTGTTTGTCTGAAAGAGATCGCTTCCCAACGATAGAACTGCCTAAATTGTTCCGTGCAATAAAGAACATCTATTCGTTTCCCTCTATCGTATTCTAATCTAAGTCAAAATATACGACGATGTGTTAGAATTGTCAATATAAAAACCAAAAGTAAGTCCACATAAAAGAAAATCACAAGTAAATTATACAATACAGAAGCAGTAAGCACGTCTAAACCGCGCTCTTATAGGGCGGGTAGGTAACTGCGTTAGAACGTGGCCGCTCCAGCTCCACAATTTTAAACTGCCATCAGAGAGATGGCCACTTTATTCGCTTACCCCGAGTAATGTTACAGTAAAATTTAAATAGTACAACACATGCGTGGAGTTTCCCTGCGTGATCGAATCAGAAATGAGGTGATCCGCAGGAAAATTAAAGTGACTGACATAGCCCGCAGAATCGCTAAAATCAAGTGGCAGTGGGCGGGGCACTTAGCTCGCAGACCTGATGGCCGCTGGGGCAGAAAAGTTGTCGAGTGGCGACCACGAGCCGGAAGACGTAGTGTGGGCAGGCCTCCCACTTAGCTGGATCGACGACTCGTAAAGGTCGCAGGAGGTGCTTGGATGTGGGCGGCGCAGGACTGGTATTTATGGAAATCTTTGGTCCTCCCCCAAAGATTTCCAGCAGTGGACGTCATTCGGCTGAAACGAACGAAGAAAAATTGGAATAGTACAACATTTTTCGTCTTTTCTAAAAATAAACCTAACTTGAACTTAAACTCGGAGTACACAATCGAGGCTCTGGTATAGAGACGTTTTACTATTCTCTTTTACTATGGTAATACCCATTCTGAAGGCACAGCTTACGAGATTCTAACCTCGTCCGTTCTTGTTCTTAGCTGTTGGACATTTACAGTAGCTTTAAGAAATGTTCCATTCCTTAAATGTGATTAGATTACATGGACTTTCATAGGTAGGTACCACTGCATTTAATGTTATAGTTTGCACAATTGAGGAAACCTGGCATAATATCAAACATGTTCAGTTCATGTTCAGTCCTTAGAATGGGGATGTTGCCTGGGTCAAAAAGCAAGAGTTTTAATTAGTCCGTCAGTTAACTTATCAAAAAATACTCTACACGTATTTTTCACTTTTTCAAACTAATAAAAATTTAAAGAGATAAAGCGCCCCAAAGTTCATAAGAAGAGGCCCGTGACGTCAACGCTTGCTTAAAAATGCCGCACGTTGTGACGTCGTGCGCAACTTCAACGCACCATAACTATGTAATTATTTGTTAGATTGACAAATAAAAATATACGTGTCCAATATTTTTTGATATTAAACATTACGGACTAAAAAAATTTTTTTAGGCAACTAGCGTAATTTGGAATTAAAATTCTCACTTTTACATCCTACAGCTGTAAGGCACAGGAAACCAAAATAAACAGAAATAATACGTTTTTTTTTTTCTATAATTACCTCACATTTTCCATTGTGAATTTATAAAATGCTAAACACAATTTTACTGAATGAAAAAAGCTAGCGACAGAATTTTATTTGTAACCTAAAACGGGTGAAAAACATAATAAACTAGTTTTATGGCGCTTAACTCTGCGAAAGTGCTGTCTTGTCACCATCACACTTCCATTTACTAGTTATGTTTTTATTCACCTTTGCGATTTTTTTTACCAGTTTATTTTGAGCTAGCTGCAGATGCAATATTGTAAGCATGAAACTAGTTTTTTAGGCAGGCTTGTAATAAAAAAAATCAACATTATTGATTGGTTTAACTATGTTAGACGATAATTTACATCAGAATTCCCCTATCCAGTATACTTGTGTATATCATTGGGTTAAAGAAGACCCACCACTCTTTTTGTAAATTGTCATTGTCACCTCCACAGTTGAGGGTATAAAATCAAGCTCATCGGTATAAAACTTTATTATCTATCTTTTGGAACTTTCTCTCACTCTCTCATCAGCATCTAGAGACAATCGCAGATTAAGCTAAACAAATCTTATGTAGAGACATTACGGAATCTTCTCTAATCAATTTGTCAATTTCTGCTTCTATTTCAGTGCCTAGAATTTATTTTTACCTCGGTTATTCAAATACAATTGCTCTATTATTGTAATGAATTGTTTTCATTGTCCTCTAATTGATGGTCCTCAACCCGGAGCTCTCAAGTCTTCAACCTTTCGTGTTTGCATGTTGGCAGCGCTGAAAATGGTATTGTTAGCTTTTGAGGTGTATTCTAAGAGGCCATTAGTTCTTCTTAGCTCATTTATTAACAAGAAAGACAGAAAATTTATATTTTAGGGCCACAGCAGACAGACGATCGGCGATTTTGCGACTTCGCGTTCAGACGCGGTATCGGAATCGCACGTTTTTGCGACTCATCGCGATTTCGCGACTTTATGCGTTTGGACGAGCATAATCGCGCGATAGCTCGTAGCGACTGCTGTCACTGCTTCGAGTTTCCGAAAATCGATGACTCTATGACATGAGTAGTGTTTCAAAAGTATCGTTAAAACAATTTAATTTCGTTTATAATATTCATTACTTTTGCTACTAAAAGCAATAATAGTCAGGTTTTTGCTATTAAAAAAATAGTGGCATCAGAAACTGATATTCCTATTACTAGAGATAAACGTACAGAGAAAGATGTGAAATTGAAATTATATCACTATTGCCTAAATTCTAATATGAACTCTACAATGGCAAGTAACAATAGCATTACATTGTACCATCAAATTCAGTTGAGAACTTGTTGCAGCCAAAGCACCTGCCATATTCAACAGGCTTTTCGCCTTTGTAATAATAATTACAGGATGTTAACTGTATTATAATATAGTGTAGAATATCTGTAAAGCAAAGTGCAAGTTAACTGTACAGTTTAGTCATTCTTGTGAACACTATAATTTCAACATTATAAAAATTAAATAAGGTTTAAAGCAAAAAAGATGTTTTCTATGTATTATATAGAATAAGTACAAATAGTTCTGTAATACTGGTTTAGATGCCTAAACATAGGTACAAGTTAATTAATGCTACTCACTCATCATTAATTGCATTTCAAATTAATAAGGTAACCAAAATAGACAAATGATTTTAACTAGAATAATACCTAGTGATAAAAAATTGCAACAAAGCAACTATATTAAACTGTTCGAGTATCAACACCAGTAGTAAACTACACGTGTGCACTAACCTACCATACCGCGTCCCCACTAAACTTCATTTATAGGCCACTTAAGAACCTCGTACTTAGAATTTTTGGCCCACAAGTGTTCCTTTTATAGCCCAAGCCCTTTAAGTGGTGGCGGTATATTTAAGGGCTCATTAGGTTAGTTCAGTCTTACCGTAAAATATGTTGACCCGTACTATTAAAGTCTGCGATAGTGACTTAATCCCGTTTAATTATTGCTATATCTATTGAAAAAACTTATCGACTAACGTTTTCGAATTCGTATTATACCTAGTCTATGATTTCAACTAATGTTTTCTCGGTAAGGCGCTTTCACATTAGGGCGTTAGAAGCGCGACAGCAGCAGGTAGCAGCGTTTTTACAAGCTTTTTATTACTTTCACATGTCTGGTTATAATGTGAAGGCAGCCATCCGCTGTCATACTTATACATAGTATATCGGCAGCACGTCTGTCGCACGTTTGTCGCACTGCTAAAGTCGCCTAAATGTAAAAGCGCTCTAAGGATGGTTCAAAATTACTATAAGAGTAAGAAAACTTTCATAATTGGAGTAAAACAAACTGATTGTAATCTCAATTTCTTTGTCAGATACACAATTTTTTTCTGTCCTTAGCACACATTAAAAGTCTTGACTTGACTTCATTCAATGGATTGTAGGTAGGTAACTGCGTGTTCACATCATAAATGTCAGAACAGCAAAACGTTTAAATGTATCTTATTGTCAATGACAAAGCAACGAAGACTCCGACAGCATATCAATTGACTCATTAATTTTAAGGAGGTGTTTTGCATTTAAAATAGCGGAGTAACCTAAATTGCATTGTAATTTACGACGTGGTTTATGTTATTAATGGTGGTTAATCAAGTTACCTGCCTTTAATACTAATAAAAAACATTTATAGGTTCATTAATTTTATTGGTGTTGAATCCCACAACAAAAGACTAACATTGTTTCTCTACGTACGCGTAGTGCTGGTCGATCAATTCATACCTACGGAGAATAAAAATGATGTTTAGTGATTTCGCTGTATGTCCCATAAAAATGATGGACCTATTTGAGAACCAGAATCATCCCGTTTGGATCAGACAGAGTTACACTAATACTTTCGTACCCACCCACATAATATTAATTCTACCCCTATAACTGAAAACTGCTTGAGGTATATTGTTCTCATCTATCTAATCTATAAGTCTTACATTTATTGTTCACATTTTGGATAAGAATCAACTCATACTTGCTTAAACTGTTACTGCTACTACTGTGTTACACAATTACCTCCGCTCGCCTGCCTTCAGGGAATTCAAAATTCAAAGCACGGGGTTGTGTTATCTCGCTCAAACGCTCCGTTAATAGTCGCTGATTACAATTGGCTACAACCGAGACTACAACTGCGTTTGAAACGCAAATTAAATACAAAGAACCATCTAGCTACTTTATTCTAATGTCTCTTAGAAATAACTAACAACGACAATTCTAAAATACGCTAACTCAAAAACAAAGTGAACAGACATCTTCTTTGTGAAGTCTGTTTTTTGTTCTTGATTAAGAATTCAATTAACATTTTGTTGGGACACGACTTTCACTAATATTGTTTATGAAGACTATGAGATCATTGTTTTACCTCACAGCTATAGAAAGTTAAATGTCTCATTTTGTAATTCTAGAATAAACATTGTGAATTTTCATTTATAGAGGTTTCTTTCTATGGGATAGGATAGAAGAATGCAAATCTTGGTATTGGAGGTAAAGAAACTGCTATCATTTCATTTATAATGAATACTGTTTTAATAAAATGTTTTCTTTATTTTCAGGTAAATTATTCTTCATTATTTTACTCAACCAAAATCCTGTAAGTGAACTTGTCTCTAGCTTCATAAAATAATTTGTAGAGGGCTTTCATTTATCTCGCCAACGTAATCTAAAGTACAAACAGCGCCATCTCTTGGTAGCACTGAGACCTATTTATAGAATTATAAACAGATCAAAAGCAAGCCGCAATACGGAAACGTGTCCTTCGACCACATCATTAACAAGCGTAAGTATAACTATGCCATTGGCCTACTTCACCCGTTAAGATAATTAATTAATTATACTCGTAATGCCCCTTCATTTAATTAATTATCTGTAAGAGTAAACTTGCAAATAAACGTTTACACAACAAAGTTGTTTCAAGCGGGCCAGCGCGAAATTCGAAATGGAAGACAACGAAGATAAATTCGTTATTGTTTTACTTCAATTGTCAACCAAGTTTTTGAATGTTTTGTATTTTCAGTTATTTTGAATTAACTAATGTACTCTTGGATTAATTTTCTATTAAGTAGGTACTCACTTGCCCATGTACAAATCTTCACATCATTACAGCAGCAATCAAAATAAACTTGATGTTTCCTCTATGAATTTTATACACTATCACCCGTATCCACAAACATTACTATGCGGTCTCACAGTCTACGTAGACGCACAGGGTGACACACGAACCAATCACAGAGCTCTATTCGACGCTGTGCATTCGATTTGCTGCTTCACTTAAGCAAGCATCATTTGTGAATACGGACGTAGGTATATCCTTTGTTTAATAAGGAGACATTAAACATATTGTAGGTTAATCATTTTTAATAAGGGAATATGACTTTTTTAGAAAAGAACCAGAATCCATATATTAACATCCTGTGTTTACCAAATAAATGTTAGAACGTTTCGCTATAACTTTTGTTGCTAGTAAAAAAGGCAGATTGTAGGTATTTTATAACCAAATAAACTCAAACAAAATTATACGTTAACAAACATGTGAAGGTAAGCGGTCCCTTTTTAAAGCCTCGCGTAATGAAAACTTTATTATGCACTCGTCGTCCTGTCCCTACCCCTTTTGAAGAACCCAAATACTTGCCTTGGGCAGTTTCCCACAGTATTCATATTACTAAAGCATTAAGGTTCAAAATCGAATCGTTAAAGCGCTTTTAAGCACACAAGCTTTCCGGAAGCTGACTTCGAATGAGAAATTTAATAAAATGTATCTTACATGAACGGTGAAATTACAGTTCAGAAGACCTACTAACATGTACATTTTCTTTGAATAATATACGAGTACATACCTTATCATTATATTGGATATAATGTACTTACGAAAATATGTTACGGTGCATGGATAAAAAAAAACATCAAGTAACGGTCTACCTTAACTTTTATTGATTTTAAAATACTCAGAAATGTAGAGATGACGGCAATTCTAGCTAGACAGTGTGGTTTCTTATGAAATATGCTTAGTCTGATGTGCTGTCAACGTTATATTGCACTTAATTTTCTGCGTCACTTCCCGTAATATCACTTCAAAGTACAACAACGTCAGCCATTCCCGAAACACGGAAGAAGCAAGGCTAAAACAATAGTTTATCACTGGGCCCGCCTCCACTCGGCTGTTCACAGAGATAACACAGGCACAGCATAAAGAGAAAAGCTTGACCATCCTCCAGGTTATTTAAATCAGTAATTAATGCAAACCCTACCAAAAACATTTTCATTAAAATATTGGCAAGACTATAATGGCTTGCATTGTGAAGCTATCAGATCTCATGTAAAGCCAAGATTCTAACTCTACAAGCCCTAACTAAAAAATTCTACACCTTAGTCAATATTAGATGGCACGGCCATTTTGTTATTGTCACTTAAAGGTAGCTTTTCGAACTAAGCAGAGCAGGTGATCCGTCTGCTCGTTTGCCTCCTGTCACATAAAAAATAAATTAAAAAAAACTAAGCGTCACAGACGCGGCTTTTTTTTTTTTTTTTTTTTGAAGGGACGCGCACTGGTAGCTTGAGGAGCTTTTCCAGCTTCACCAGGCAGAGTGGCGAGTACAGAAGGTACTCTAGCCGTTTGGCGATCGTCGGTGCGCGTGCCGACGAGGCCGAGTGTGGGCTTCGCGAAGCGAAGCCCAGGCTCGTCCGCGTCGGTCGCAGACCGACGTTCGCGATCGGGCCGTATCGAGCGCATAAGGCGCCCGATCAGTGGCGAACCCAACAAGAGGGTTGCTCACCGCGGTGTTGGACCAAAGTCCAGCCTACGGCGGGCTCACTCTAGTGGGCCCGATCGAGGGGACTACGGACGCGGCCTGAGGGCGCCACGGTAGGCTCGGACCTCGGCTCAGGCCGTGTCCGGGGGACGGATAGGGGAGAACCGGCCCGGTACATGTCTGTACCGTCCGAAATGGAAAGCAGGGCCTCGTACTCGCCGGCGAGTACGGTGTAACGAGCTACTGTGTTGTGGAGTAGTTGGCGTGCTTAAGGCAGTGATGTCTGTGTTCAGAAATTCGGTAATAGGATCGTCCGGGTCGTCTAGGACATGCCTAGGTCGTCGGTATTGGGCAGCGACATCTTTCTGGGGTGTATACGTGGCGGCGCTAACGATAAGAGGGTTCTTGTGGTTGATCGCTTTATCAAAGTAGCGGCGAGAGGCTTCTTTCATAAAGTGATCAATCGATGGGATCTCGAAATCTCTATGGAGATTCGTATTACGCACGAACCACGGGGCATCCGCGGCTCGGCGTAAGAATTTGTTTTGGAGGGTCTGGAATTTCTTAAGGTCTGTGCAGGAAGTGTGAGCAAACACCGGACTGGCGTAAGTCAACACTGGACGGATGCAGGTTTTGTAAATTGTCAACTTATTTCTAAGTGACAATTTACTTTTCCTTCCAACTAGGTGGTAGAGTCGGTGGATGTAGTGGTTTGCACGGCTCAAGACGCGTCTGAGGTGCGGAGCGAACGTTAATCTCTGGTCGAGGGTGACACCTAAGTATTTGGCCTCACTTTTCCAAGGAATAGTTTGGTCAAATAAGGTGAGATGGGTGGGGACATTAGGACGAGTGCGAACCGGAGGACGTTTCGCAGACAAAGCCCTAGAAAAGTACACTGCTGCACTTTTTTCGGGATTTACCTCGATACGCCACTTCCTGAACCATTCGCCTAATTGTGTGACTGCGCGTTGGAGCGCCAAGATGACGTAATTCCGATTACGTCCGGACTTGTAGAGTGCGGTGTCGTCCGCAAAGAGGGCTAAATCCGTATTCGGATATTTGGGGATGTCATTGACGTACAATGAAAAGAGGATGGGCGAGAGCACGGAGCCCTGGGGGACTCCGGCTCTTATGGGGCGGGGGGAGGAGAGGGAGCCATCTACTCGGTAACGAAAGGTGCGATTCGATAAAAAGTCACGTAAGATGTGCACGAGACTGTCCGGCACACCGAGTTCGTAAAGCTTGTAAATCAAGCCATTGTGCCAGACTTTATCGAATGCCTTCGCTACGTCGAAGAATAGCACTCCTGTCCCTACGGGTGGCTTAGCAGTGAGGCCGCTAAGTATGTGCTCCGTTAAGCGGTGCACCTGTTGTACGCAGGAATGTGAGGCGCGGAAGCCAAACTGTTCGTTTATTAAGAGATTATTAGAAAAAACATAATCTCTTAATCGAGAGACAATTATACGTTCGTATAACTTACCCATGGTCTTTAAGAGACTGATGGGTCTGTAGCTTGTGGGGTCAGCCAGTTTCTTACCGGGCTTCGGGATGCCAATGACTTCTGCCTCTTTCCACGCGTCGGGAAAGATGCAGTGAGACATGGCCGCGTTGAAAATAGCAACCAAGAGGTATACTAGGGGGGCGGGCAGGGCGCGTAAGACTCTATTAGAGATACGGTCCGGGCCGGGGGCTTTGTTGGGACGGAAACCTTTGATTATCGTTCGCACCTCGTCGACGTTGGTCGGGTCTAGGGTTGTGGTCGGAGGGAGGGCGTCACAGACGCGGCGTCTTTAGCTTTAGTCTTAAAGGTAGCCTTTCGAAGCGAGTTAGTGACTGACGCGACGTTGGTGGCACAAGACCAAAGCTAAAGACGCTGCGTCTGTGACGCTTATTTTGAAAGGCTAACTTAAGCCTAATTAATAGTCCAGCAAATAAACTAGGTACATAAACCAAATTCTTTCTGTTTTTATTTAGTCAGTTGTCTGTTTTCTTTCAGCTGTGACCTACATTTCGAGCGATATGCTCATGATATGCCTAAAACGTGACATATTGTAAAACAAAATGTAGGCTCGGCGTGGATTTTGTAATAAATATGAACACACACATTTGTTATGAAATATGGGTCATTTTCAAGCAAAAAGAAAGTATCTTAACCTAATACTATAATGAATGGTTTTTAGTAGTTGACTTGAGAAATAACAGAACTACATAACTATGTGAACATTACGTAAAACTAACTTAATAACAAACATACTTCGTCCGTATACACTTCGTCCACAAAATAATATGAGGCATGTTCTGTTTACTGTCCAACCTCTATTTACCTTTATAGCGTACTAAAAGTAAGAGATATTACACCCACCTGGCGCTAAGTATTTCGCGTACCAGACTAAAACTTCGGTTACAGGTTCAAATACAAAATGACACTGACATACGAGTATAATAAGTAGATATGGATGAAATCTCAGTTACAATTCTAGAGTCATGATCGATTCAAGTATGTAATATCGTCGTAATTCAGTGGTCAGAAATAATGTTGGTTGCAAATTTAAGATATGTTAAGTTTGATGGGCCACCATCCATACATTGGGGCTAGATAATAGATGCGATTGTTGAAATGATTGATGATTAGTTGAAGAACAAATACAAATATAGTTCAGCCAAATGACGTCCACCGCTGGACAAAGGCCTCCCCCAAGGTTTTCCACAATGAACGGTCCTACGCTGCCCGCATCCAAGCTCTTCCCGCGACCTTTACCAGATCGTCGGTCTACCTAGTAGGAGGCCTGCCCACGCTACGTCTTACAGCCCGTGGTCGCCACTCAAGAACTTTCCTAATATAGAATTAAATGTTTTTACCTAAACATGACTGTCATAAGGTTGACATTTTATTTCCATACAAATAAAACGTACCCCTACTTCTTCTCTAATTACACACGTACGCCATAACTCTAGGCCCACCATGCCCTTATCTTTATTTCCATCTTAATTACGCGGAAAACCGCCATAATCTAAATACATTAAAGATCCTACCTATTTACCTCTTAGGGCCAACAATCAAAAACGTCCAGAGGGCATTCAGATTCTCTCTTGGAGTATAAGTATTTTTTGATTCAAATGCTCCTATGAAAATATTCCATAATTTTGTTGGAAATTCTTCATTTTAAAAGTTCTAAATTAGTACCTTTCCGTACTCTTTCCAAAGTAATTTTATATTTTTTTTGCTTGGAACATATTTTATTTATAAACTCATAGTATTGTGACCTTATTGAAAAGGAAAAGTTTTGAATTCTACAACATTCTTTAAAATTCTACAATATCAATCAAAATACTATTTATCACTGAGCCCACTCATATCTAGTTACATGTAGTACAATGCTCTGTAGTCTCTATAAAATAGTTGCACTTGACATTGATACACTAATACAGCTTCAAAATAACATTGTGACCTGAACCGTGGCAATTTGCCAGCCCAGACAGTGTAGGTACTCGATATAGGATTAAGCACAACACTGCTCTGATAAAACGGAGTCTCTATCGGAAAAAAATGTTAATGTCTTCTGTACAGTCAGCGCCAAATAGTTAGTGACACCCAAAGTGGCCAAAAAGTAGACAACACAACCTTGTTCCAATTGTAACAAAGACGTGTCGCAAACTTTTTGGCTACTTTGGGTGTTACGAACTATTTGAAGTCGACTGTAATAATAGATACTGTTTTCTAACAAAAAATGTAAAATCTGAGATGCTATCGAATAACTTCATATTTTATGTATGCGCGAAACTATAGGTCACAGACAGACACAGACCGTAAAATGAATACTATACCCAGACTTGATCAATCACTTGTCTGACCCCTAAGGTTTAAAAGTTACTGCTACATAAAACCAGATGATAAAACAGCGTTGATTCAACTGTACACTTTTATTATCTACCACAACTGCGGTTGTGAATTCGAATATTCTTATTTGTCGTTTTTCAAAGTTGCCCTTTTTCCACGTGGGCCCAAAATCTCATACTAAAAGTGGAAAGCAACCTTTATTGAACAAAAGACCGTGTGTTTCACGTCAGATCCCCTAGGAATACGCAATCCATTGAAGCCAACGGAACACTCATGTGCACTGCCTTTTGATCGAGTTGAGCTCGGTGGCTTCGAATCCAATTTCATTGTGCTCGTGCTATAGTTTTAAGTCAAGTCAGCCAGTGTATCCTAAACTGTGCGATGCAATGCCCTGGGGCTGCATGGCATTGCATCGCACAGTTGCAGCTGGGGGATTTGTGAGACTTGCAATACTGATTTGATCCTATTTACCTCTTAGGGCCAACAAACAAAAACGTCCAGAGGGCATTCAGATCATCTCTTGGAGTATAAGTATTTTTTGATTCAGATGCTCTTGAAAATATTCCATAATTTTGTTGGATATTCTTCATTTTAAAAGTACTAAATAATATTATAATAAGTGTGAAAAATAAATCATTAGTTCGTTCGTTTCAGTCAAATGACGTTCACTACAGGACAAAAGCCTGCCTCAAGGATTTCCACAACCGACAACGGACCGGTTCTGCGCAGCCTTATCTAGGTGCTTCTTCCCGTGACCTTCACCAGATCATCCGTCCATCTCTTGGAAGGCCTGCTTTGGTAGATGGAAATTACTTGCGTAAATAAAAGTAATATTAAATAAACAAAAAGACTCTGTTGTGTTAAACACATTAATATTATTTCTACTCACTAATGTAAAAAATACTTACACTCCTTCTGGCGCAGTCGGGTAAAAAGTAGGTACACTTACAATTGGGATACTTTACTTGTTATATCCTGCATTGCCCACAAATAGGACTAGTGAATCTTTATTCTAGAACACTTTATTCAACAAAACGACTACAAGAGCGTTCCCTAATGGAAGATAGCAATTATTAGAAAGATCCGGTGCGGAGTGCTCCTATTTTGGTAAATGCCCGATTTTTCCTCAGTTTACTAACTAAGCTGCGAATAAACGGAATGAACGTTAAAAGTTGCGAAAGCACTTTACATTTATCTTTGTAAAATACACTTTGACCGTCGCCCCTTGTACCGATATAGTACGAGTAAAATACCTACTCCTTTTATTATTGCGACCGTATACGGTTGCACTGACTATTATATGGGTCTAGTAGGTTCTATTTCTTTTAAAAAAATAAAGGAATGTTTTCTTTGAGTAAAATTGTCTATCTTCAGTATTAAGAGAAGGTACTTTCCCTCCAGGTGGCATTACAAAATTCCACCCTGTATATTATTTTTGTGTAGATTGTAACAAAGTTAAACGTTCATACGATAAATAGTTTTTTAAGTAAGTATGCCAAGCATTAGGAAACATAAATCAATGTAAATATCATTTACGCAGCTAAAATATTTAGATGATCAAACGAACTTACCAAGTGAAGTTCGATCTGAATTATCCTGTTTTCGCCGAAGAGATTTATTTTACCGTGTAGTACCCCTGTACGACAAGCCAATCCGCACACAATATTCAGCGCAGTAGTAGTAAAAAACAAAAGAGCGGGCAACCCCACCCCTACCACGCTGTGGGCTCGGTGTCCGAGCGGTTTCATTATATTTAGAGAAGAGATGACATTGACGTTTACCTCCAGGGAAGAAGATATAGAAATCTTCGGGTTGGGAGGGACCTTAAATCTCTTCGGCGAAAACAGGATAATTCAGATCGAACTTCACTTGGTAAGTTCGTTTGATCATCTAATTATCCTGCTTTCGCCTCCGAGATTTATTTTACCGTGTAGATGTTTAGAGCATGGATCAATGTCCATGTTAAATGGTTAAGAGAGTAAATGTCAATGTACTAAATACATAATAAAGCAATATTTTTGTATTATAATCGTATTGCATCACTTATTCATAACAATAACAAGTATCACGGTCTCAACAAGATTTTGTTCATTATAGAGTATTATTATATACATTTATTTGTACTTCTATTAACTGTTAAGTACGACTACTGATTGTAAAAAGTTGCCAAGACAGTTGACAGAGCATCCTGTCTATCCAGCACACTGGCTAATTG